>NW_026607882.1:0-106625 GCF_029499605.1 Hyla sarda | reverse complement strand
TAGCAATAATGGTATGGGTTTAGGTTCTGCTGTGTGTACTGGTGGTTGACTGCCCCCCAGCCCAGAGTGTGCATGGAAAATTGTCTGGCAGCCTCCCTGACAGCAAGCAGTGATAGTGCCCATGAAGGGCACCTTGTTGGGCCCGCCCCTTTCACGGTTATCGCTTCTCGGCCTTTTGGCTAAGATCAAGTGTAGTATCTGTTCTTATCAGTTTAATATCTGATACGTCCCCTATCTGGGGACCATATATTAAATGGATTTTTGAGAACGGGGGCCGATTTCGAAGCTTGCTTCCGTCGCCCTATGCATTGACCCGATATGGCAGTATCTTCGGGTACAGTGCACCACCCCCTTACAGGGTTAAAAAGAAAGATTCCTACTTTCATTGCTACCTGCTTGCTGGCTAGCCAGCTAGCCAGCCCTGTGGGCCTTGCTGCTGCTGCAGCCAAAAAACAAAAGGTGGTGCTGCTGCTGCTTCTGCTGCTTCTGCTTGTGTCTGGCCGCTGTTGGAGCGTCCAGGCACAGGACTTCTGCTGCTGCTGACTAAATGGCCTCCTTAATTGGATCATTTGAGTAGCCAGCACACCTGTGCAGGTAGGGCATGACATGATAGGCAGCTGCCTTGATAGCGGGTGGGTGCTGAATGTTCCTAATTGACAAAATAAGATTAATGCTTATGAAGAAATATAAAATCTCATCCCTTCCCCAATATCGCGCCACACCCCTACCCCTTAATTCCCTGGTTGAACTTGATGGACATATGTCTTTTTTCGACCGTACTAACTATGTAACTATGTAACATAACATGGGGGGGGGGGGGGGTCTCCTGGCTGTTCACACAGGTGTGTCATTGCTGTACATTGACCATGCATTGCTTCTGTGGTATTGCAAAGGCAAAGACAAATGCTTCCAGCCATCCATTGCACTAATGGATTGGTCATCAGCTGGCTGTCTATGTCCCGCATCAATATAGACCAAAGTACAGAGGGTTAGGCTATGCTATTGTGCACCTACCTGATGCATCAGAAGGTGCGAGGCCCTTGCTAAATTCTGTGCACAGACTTTGAGATCTATACTTTAGACTGTATCTAAACCTGCTCCAACATGGACTGACATTCTGGCCTACTTTCAGCCGATGCGACTTGTCTGTCGCTGAACAGTCGCTTTTTATGTATTCAGCACCTATGTATAATGTTGTAAAAATGCTCTAGAAGCTAAAGTCGCAGAAATGTCACACATATTTGGCCTGCAACTTTCTGTGCGACAAATTCAGACAGGAAAAATCAATATAAATCCTTAGAAAATTATCCCCCAGTGTCTCCATCTGCTGGCGGTATTGAATAAGCATTGCTGCACTGATGGGGTATGCATTAGACGAAAAAAAAGAAGAAAAAGAAGAATAATACGCCCAGAAAAGAGGCAAAAAGGAGAAAAACGTAAAAAAACGTGAAAAAAAAGTAAGAGGAAGAGAAGGGAAAAAAAGGTGGAAATGGGTTTAAAAGTGATTTCGGCGGAGAAATATATATATATATATATATATATATATATATACGCGCACACACACACATATATATAAACGTATTCTCCGTTGAGATATTGCAGCCGCTGCTGTGTCCAGGCCCAGGAGCCTTAGCACTGTGCTGTGATGTCACTCAATACCACTGACATCACTAGGTGTAAACAACATCTCTCCTTTGCTGTGTATGTGACTATGGAGCTGTTTGGTGATGTCGTCTATTATGGCCTTCATAGAAGCAACAGGAGATTGTTGCATCCATCTAGAACCCTCAGAACTACAGTGCTATGATGTCACTCACTTCCACAGGCCTTGCAGAGTGTAAACAACAACAACCCAGCTTTGTTGTGTATGTAACCATAGGGATTTGTGATGTCACCTAGAACCTTCACAGCAGCGACAGCTTTATGAGGAGCATCAGCACTGCTCTGCCTGAGCAGAACCATCACCGCCATAGGTTGTCAAATAACCCGGGTTTAACCCACACAGGTAAGTCCAATGGGGTGCAGGCATGTCCTCTATGCTTACAGCTTCCCGTGGGTGTTGGTTTGATACCGTTTGGGGACAGCCAAGGAGGCATCTGCAGGCAACAAAGGTAGGTGTGTGCTTGTGTGTGTGTTTCCTATGCAGATCCTAAGCCCAGTGTCACATGCAAGTAGGAGGAGTAAGAAGGGTTCCTGGCAAATCCGGGTTATGGATTGCATTTAAAAAGGCCCCGTGGGAGTGCAATGGGCCCCTGTCTTGCTGCTTAGCAATAATGGTATGGGTTTAGGTTCTGCTGTGTGTACTGGTGGTTGACTGCCCCCCAGCCCAGAGTGTGCATGGAAAATTGTCTGGCAGCCTCCCTGACAGCAAGCAGTGATAGTGCCCATGAAGGGCACCTTGTTGGGCCCGCCCCTTTCACGGTTATCGCTTCTCGGCCTTTTGGCTAAGATCAAGTGTAGTATCTGTTCTTATCAGTTTAATATCTGATACGTCCCCTATCTGGGGACCATATATTAAATGGATTTTTGAGAACGGGGGCCGATTTCGAAGCTTGCTTCCGTCGCCCTATGCATTGACCCGATATGGCAGTATCTTCGGGTACAGTGCACCACCCCCTTACAGGGTTAAAAAGAAAGATTCCTACTTTCATTGCTACCTGCTTGCTGGCTAGCCAGCTAGCCAGCCCTGTGGGCCTTGCTGCTGCTGCAGCCAAAAAACAAAAGGTGGTGCTGCTGCTGCTTCTGCTGCTTCTGCTTCTGCTTGTGTCTGGCCGCTGTTGGAGCGTCCAGGCACAGGACTTCTGCTGCTGCTGACTAAATGGCCTCCTTAATTGGATCATTTGAGTAGCCAGCACACCTGTGCAGGTAGGGCATGACATGATAGGCAGCTGCCTTGATAGCGGGTGGGTGCTGAATGTTCCTAATTGACAAAATAAGATTAATGCTTATGAAGAAATATAAAATCTCATCCCTTCCCCAATATCGCGCCACACCCCTACCCCTTAATTCCCTGGTTGAACTTGATGGACATATGTCTTTTTTCGACCGTACTAACTATGTAACTATGTAACATAACATGGGGGGGGGGGGGGGGGTCTCCTGGCTGTTCACACAGGTGTGTCATTGCTGTACATTGACCATGCATTGCTTCTGTGGTATTGCAAAGGCAAAGACAAATGCTTCCAGCCATCCATTGCACTAATGGATTGGTCATCAGCTGGCTGTCTATGTCCCGCATCAATATAGACCAAAGTACAGAGGGTTAGGCTATGCTATTGTGCACCTACCTGATGCATCAGAAGGTGCGAGGCCCTTGCTAAATTCTGTGCACAGACTTTGAGATCTATACTTTAGACTGTATCTAAACCTGCTCCAACATGGACTGACATTCTGGCCTACTTTCAGCCGATGCGACTTGTCTGTCGCTGAACAGTCGCTTTTTATGTATTCAGCACCTATGTATAATGTTGTAAAAATGCTCTAGAAGCTAAAGTCGCAGAAATGTCACACATATTTGGCCTGCAACTTTCTGTGCGACAAATTCAGACAGGAAAAATCAATATAAATCCTTAGAAAATTATCCCCCAGTGTCTCCATCTGCTGGCGGTATTGAATAAGCATTGCTGCACTGATGGGGTATGCATTAGACGAAAAAAAAGAAGAAAAAGAAGAATAATACGCCCAGAAAAGAGGCAAAAAGGAGAAAAACGTAAAAAAACGTGAAAAAAAAGTAAGAGGAAGAGAAGGGAAAAAAAGGTGGAAATGGGTTTAAAAGTGATTTCGGCGGAGAAATATATATATATATATATATATATATATATATATATATACGCGCACACACACACATATATATAAACGTATTCTCCGTTGAGATATTGCAGCCGCTGCTGTGTCCAGGCCCAGGAGCCTTAGCACTGTGCTGTGATGTCACTCAATACCACTGACATCACTAGGTGTAAACAACATCTCTCCTTTGCTGTGTATGTGACTATGGAGCTGTTTGGTGATGTTGTCTATTATGGCCTTCATAGAAGCAACAGGAGATTGTTGCATCCATCTAGAACCCTCAGAACTACAGTGCTATGATGTCACTCACTTCCACAGGCCTTGCAGAGTGTAAACAACAACAACCCAGCTTTGTTGTGTATGTAACCATAGGGATTTGTGATGTCACCTAGAACCTTCACAGCAGCGACAGCTTTATGAGGAGCATCAGCACTGCTCTGCCTGAGCAGAACCATCACCGCCATAGGTTGTCAAATAACCCGGGTTTAACCCACACAGGTAAGTCCAATGGGGTGCAGGCATGTCCTCTATGCTTACAGCTTCCCGTGGGTGTTGGTTTGATACCGTTTGGGGACAGCCAAGGAGGCATCTGCAGGCAACAAAGGTAGGTGTGTGCTTGTGTGTGTGTTTCCTATGCAGATCCTAAGCCCAGTGTCACATGCAAGTAGGAGGAGTAAGAAGGGTTCCTGGCAAATCCGGGTTATGGATTGCATTTAAAAAGGCCCCGTGGGAGTGCAATGGGCCCCTGTCTTGCTGCTTAGCAATAATGGTATGGGTTTAGGTTCTGCTGTGTGTACTGGTGGTTGACTGCCCCCCAGCCCAGAGTGTGCATGGAAAATTGTCTGGCAGCCTCCCTGACAGCAAGCAGTGATAGTGCCCATGAAGGGCACCTTGTTGGGCCCGCCCCTTTCACGGTTATCGCTTCTCGGCCTTTTGGCTAAGATCAAGTGTAGTATCTGTTCTTATCAGTTTAATATCTGATACGTCCCCTATCTGGGGACCATATATTAAATGGATTTTTGAGAACGGGGGCCGATTTTGAAGCTTGCTTCCGTCGCCCTATGCATTGACCCGATATGGCAGTATCTTCGGGTACAGTGCACCACCCCCTTACAGGGTTAAAAAGAAAGATTCCTACTTTCATTGCTACCTGCTTGCTGGCTAGCCAGCTAGCCAGCCCTGTGGGCCTTGCTGCTGCTGCAGCCAAAAAACAAAAGGTGGTGCTGCTGCTGCTTCTGCTGCTTCTGCTTCTGCTTGTGTCTGGCCGCTGTTGGAGCGTCCAGGCACAGGACTTCTGCTGCTGCTGACTAAATGGCCTCCTTAATTTGATCATTTGAGTAGCCAGCACACCTGTGCAGGTAGGGCATGACATGATAGGCAGCTGCCTTGATAGCGGGTGGGTGCTGAATGTTCCTAATTGACAAAATAAGATTAATGCTTATGAAGAAATATAAAATCTCATCCCTTCCCCAATATCGCGCCACACCCCTACCCCTTAATTCCCTGGTTGAACTTGATGGACATATGTCTTTTTTCGACCGTACTAACTATGTAACTATGTAACATAACATGGGGGGGGGGGGGTCTCCTGGCTGTTCACACAGGTGTGTCATTGCTGTACATTGACCATGCATTGCTTCTGTGGTATTGCAAAGGCAAAGACAAATGCTTCCAGCCATCCATTGCACTAATGGATTGGTCATCAGCTGGCTGTCTATGTCCCGCATCAATATAGACCAAAGTACAGAGGGTTAGGCTATGCTATTGTGCACCTACCTGATGCATCAGAAGGTGCGAGGCCCTTGCTAAATTCTGTGCACAGACTTTGAGATCTATACTTTAGACTGTATCTAAACCTGCTCCAACATGGACTGACATTCTGGCCTACTTTCAGCCGATGCGACTTGTCTGTCGCTGAACAGTCGCTTTTTATGTATTCAGCACCTATGTATAATGTTGTAAAAATGCTCTAGAAGCTAAAGTCGCAGAAATGTCACACATATTTGGCCTGCAACTTTCTGTGCGACAAATTCAGACAGGAAAAATCAGTATAAATCCTTAGAAAATTATCCCCCAGTGTCTCCATCTGCTGGCGGTATTGAATAAGCATTGCTGCACTGATGGGGTATGCATTAGACGAAAAAAAAGAAGAAAAAGAAGAATAATACGCCCAGAAAAGAGGCGAAAAGGAGAAAAACGTAAAAAAACGTGAAAAAAAAGTAAGAGGAAGAGAAGGGAAAAAAAGGTGGAAATGGGTTTAAAAGTGATTTCGGCGGAGAAATATATATATATATATATATATATATATATATATATATATATATATATGCGCACACACACACATATATATAAACGTATTCTCCGTTGAGATATTGCAGCCGCTGCTGTGTCCAGGCCCAGGAGCCTTAGCACTGTGCTGTGATGTCACTCAATACCACTGACATCACTAGGTGTAAACAACATCTCTCCTTTGCTGTGTATGTGACTATGGAGCTGTTTGGTGATGTCGTCTATTATGGCCTTCATAGAAGCAACAGGAGATTGTTGCATCCATCTAGAACCCTCAGAACTACAGTGCTATGATGTCACTCACTTCCACAGGCCTTGCAGAGTGTAAACAACAACAACCCAGCTTTGTTGTGTATGTAACCATAGGGATTTGTGATGTCACCTAGAACCTTCACAGCAGCGACAGCTTTATGAGGAGCATCAGCACTGCTCTGCCTGAGCAGAACCATCACCGCCATAGGTTGTCAAATAACCCGGGTTTAACCCACACAGGTAAGTCCAATGGGGTGCAGGCATGTCCTCTATGCTTACAGGTTCCCGTGGGTGTTGGTTTGATACCGTTTGGGGACAGCCAAGGAGGCATCTGCAGGCAACAAAGGTAGGTGTGTGCTTGTGTGTGTGTTTCCTATGCAGATCCTAAGCCCAGTGTCACATGCAAGTAGGAGGAGTAAGAAGGGTTCCTGGCAAATCCGGGTTATGGATTGCATTTAAAAAGGCCCCGTGGGAGTGCAATGGGCCCCTGTCTTGCTGCTTAGCAATAATGGTATGGGTTTAGGTTCTGCTGTGTGTACTGGTGGTTGACTGCCCCCCAGCCCAGAGTGTGCATGGAAAATTGTCTGGCAGCCTCCCTGACAGCAAGCAGTGATAGTGCCCATGAAGGGCACCTTGTTGGGCCCGCCCCTTTCACGGTTATCGCTTCTCGGCCTTTTGGCTAAGATCAAGTGTAGTATCTGTTCTTATCAGTTTTCATGCTGGTGGGGATGGGTGCTGCATGGAGGATGCAGGTGTACCAGGGCTTTCCGGGGCTGGTTCTGAGGAATCAGCTCGACGGCTGCCCCGATGTGACCTGTTCCCTCCGGGTCTCGCCATGAGGCTGAGAGGGTCTAGAGCCGAGGTACTTTTGTGCCTCGGGGAGTGGTGACCCCGAGGTGCCGAAACTCACTGGGAGAATAGGCTCACTGAGTTGAAGCACGGGCACCATAATCTCTTCACCTTGTGGCACTCACCTCTTGATTCCCGGCCTTCTGGCTAGGATCAGAGAAATTTTTATAGATCCGGCCGGATGTCCGGGCAGTATATCTGCACACATTCACTTATTTATTTATTTTTTGTCTCACTGTGTCACTTTTTGCGTGTTGTGTGTTCACAGGATTTGTCAGGATGCGGTAGCCCTTCTGGGTGTCCCTCCTGGCGGTCTAGGGGAGGTGTGTGTGGCCATTAGGTTCCGCACCTCCCTGCAAACACCCCGGGTACTCCTGCTTCGCAGGGTACCTACCGTAATCGGCTCTGCGGGCAGATACCTTGGCTAACGCCAAGGGGGATGCCGGGAGCATTTGTGGTCTCCTAGTAGCTTCGGCGAAAAGGGACATCGAACCTGGAACCTCGCAGGTACCTTTTGGTCCGGAGGCGAAGGGTAAGGTTTGTTGGGGGGCCTCTCTCCTATCGGAGAAGGGCTTGCGATAGACCGCATCCTTTGTGCACGTTTTTTTTAGTGTAACACGTTTGCACTTTTTCTTGCACTTTGGGTGAATCGAAAGCACGTTCCTCGGCTTTAGATAAAAAAAAATCTGTTCTTATCAGTTTAATATCTGATACGTCCCCTATCTGGGGACCATATATTAAATGGATTTTTGAGAACGGGGGCCGATTTCGAAGCTTGCTTCCGTCGCCCTATGCATTGACCCGATATGGCAGTATCTTCGGGTACAGTGCACCACCCCCTTACAGGGTTAAAAAGAAAGATTCCTACTTTCATTGCTACCTGCTTGCTGGCTAGCCAGCTAGCCAGCCCTGTGGGCCTTGCTGCTGCTGCAGCCAAAAAACAAAAGGTGGTGCTGCTGCTGCTTCTGCTGCTTCTGCTTCTGCTTGTGTCTGGCCGCTGTTGGAGCGTCCAGGCACAGGACTTCTGCTGCTGCTGACTAAATGGCCTCCTTAATTGGATCATTTGAGTAGCCAGCACACCTGTGCAGGTAGGGCATGACATGATAGGCAGCTGCCTTGATAGCGGGTGGGTGCTGAATGTTCCTAATTGACAAAATAAGATTAATGCTTATGAAGAAATATAAAATCTCATCCCTTCCCCAATATCGCGCCACACCCCTACCCCTTAATTCCCTGGTTGAACTTGATGGACATATGTCTTTTTTCGACCGTACTAACTATGTAACTATGTAACATAACATGGGGGGGGGGGGGGGGTCTCCTGGCTGTTCACACAGGTGTGTCATTGCTGTACATTGACCATGCATTGCTTCTGTGGTATTGCAAAGGCAAAGACAAATGCTTCCAGCCATCCATTGCACTAATGGATTGGTCATCAGCTGGCTGTCTATGTCCCGCATCAATATAGACCAAAGTACAGAGGGTTAGGCTATGCTATTGTGCACCTACCTGATGCATCAGAAGGTGCGAGGCCCTTGCTAAATTCTGTGCACAGACTTTGAGATCTATACTTTAGACTGTATCTAAACCTGCTCCAACATGGACTGACATTCTGGCCTACTTTCAGCCGATGCGACTTGTCTGTCGCTGAACAGTCGCTTTTTATGTATTCAGCACCTATGTATAATGTTGTAAAAATGCTCTAGAAGCTAAAGTCGCAGAAATGTCACACATATTTGGCCTGCAACTTTCTGTGCGACAAATTCAGACAGGAAAAATCAGTATAAATCCTTAGAAAATTATCCCCCAGTGTCTCCATCTGCTGGCGGTATTGAATAAGCATTGCTGCACTGATGGGGTATGCATTAGACGAAAAAAAAGAAGAAAAAGAAGAATAATACGCCCAGAAAAGAGGCGAAAAGGAGAAAAACGTAAAAAAACGTGAAAAAAAAGTAAGAGGAAGAGAAGGGAAAAAAAGGTGGAAATGGGTTTAAAAGTGATTTCGGCGGAGAAATATATATATATATATATATATATATATATATATATATATATATATATATATATATATATAGAAATTCAGAAGGGATACAGCACCAAATAGCTGAGGACTCAGGCTGGTAGATGGAGCAAGATTTTATTTGCCATCCATGTGCAACGTTTCGGCAATAAACTGCCTTTTTCAAGCATATCAAACAAAGTGACAATGTGCATATATATAGGAATCACAACATGCTGTGATTGGTTACATAACAGGTGTTATACATATATCATTATAATCAGTGACCACATCCTATTGGTTAAGTTGTGTTGTCATAGTGATTCAAATACACAAAAACTATAAATCTTAATGAGTATAAAAAACGACCATCAAAACATATATAAGCTTCAGATGTGTTCACTGGGACTTCACTTACATTGATCCATGTCTCCGATTGCATCTTCATCATATAGATCGCATAAGAGATCTAGCGTGCGTGTGTGTCAGCTGTGTTTGTAAATAAACAAACTGCGGCTGCGTGGCTCCACATCGTGTAGTTCCGATCAGCTGACCACTATAGGTCAGCTGATGCAGGAGCATCATAGATGTAAATACACAAACTGCGGCTGCGTAGCTCCACATCGTGTAATTCCGATCAGCTGACCACTATAGGTCAGCTGATGCAGGAGCGTCATAGATGTCCGCGATCATAACAAAATGATCCGCGCAAGCGCCAACTGCCTGCGCATGCGTGGTGCGTCTACATGGGTAATCGCATATCGGTGAATCGACCTGCGCACATCAAATGCGTCTGTCGATACCCGAAGTGCCCCTGACCAAAAAACGCACAGCATAGTCTAAAATACATATGAGTCCAAATAGACTTCTATACATGTATAGTTCAAGACGAATTTATTATAGCCACGGACATCTATATAGATACCAGCACAGAAATAAGTCACAAGAAGATGTCATGTTGAAACAAGGATCAATGTATAATAAACTATATTTAAATCATAAAATCTATAATTATGCAAAAGAAAACTTTTTTTCTCAGGAGTCCTCAGTGAATCCATCCTCAGCTGTAATCTTCATATAGGGTGGTGATAAATAATAGGTGAAGTGAATCTAAAAAAATATACATAAAAAATATTTTAAAAATATTATCATGGAAAAATATCCAAAAACCTCATGTTGTCACTTGTAAACATTAAATATAAGGATCAGGTGAAAAAAAGGTAAGAAAAAAGAGAGTAAGAACAAAAAATGTGATGAATGAAAAAGGAGGAGGGGGGGGGAGGGGGGAAAATAAAATTATAAAATAAAATAGAGGAAAAAGAAAAGAGGTAAGAAGAAAAGGGGAAAAAAAGAGAAAAAAAAGAAAAAAGGAAAGAAGGAGAGAAGAGTGGGGGGGGGGGGGGGGAAAGGGGGGGGAGGAAGGGGAAAAAGGGGGAAAAAAAGGAAGGGGGAAAAAAAGGGAAATGAATAGAAATAGAAGAAAGAAGAGTAAGAAGATAAAGAAGGGAAAAAGAAAAGAAGAAGATAAAAGGAGAAAGAAAAAGAAGATGAATAATTGAAAAAAGAGGGGGGAAGAAGAAGAATAAGAATAGAGGATAACCTAAATGCCTACATAAAGGGTTTCAAGCCAAAATCCATATTCAATCCCTTTGGAAACATCGTGTCTAATGTATAGATCCATTTCAGTTCTTTCTGGCGCAATAATTTCTCCCTGTCACCCCCTCGTCTTAACACAGGTACATGATCTATAATGCGAAATCTTAGCTGACTGATACTATGACCAAATTCCAAAAAATGTTTAGGTAGTGGGAGATCAACCCTCTTGGTCCTAATGGAAGATTTATGACCATTTAATCTTATCCGGCATTCATTGGTGGTTTCACCTATGTAATAAAGCCCGCATGGACAGGTCAACAGATAGATTACAAAGGAGGAGCGGCATGTATATCTACCATGAATCTTGAATGGTTTGCCTGTATGTGGGTGATTAAATGAATCGCCCTTTAACATAGAATTACAATGACTACAATTCAAGCAGGGAAAATTGCCCTGTTTAAATTTTTGTGTACCTTTATCTTTGAATGAGCCGACATCAGATTTAATAAGACGGTCTTTAAAACTGCGTCCCTTACGGTATGCCATTATTGGTGGCTTATCCAAGCCAGTAGTCTTACTCACGAGTGACCAGTTATGCCTAATAATATTAGCTATAGCCTGGCTATTAACTGAATACGTAGATACAAATGGTATCCTATCTGTGGGTTGTTTGGGGGTACTATTTAATAGAGTGGATCTCTCGACTTGTAAGAGTCTGTTTGAGTGATGGTTTAACAAACGTTGTGGATAACCCCTACGTCTAAATTTCCCTTGCATTTCATCAATTCTTTTGGAGGACTGTATAGGATCTGAGACTATCCGTTTAACACGTAGCAATTGGCTCCATGGGAGTGATTTAACTGTGGGTCTAGGATGAAAACTATCATATTGTAGAACACTATTCCTATCTGTTTTCTTTGTATAGAGATCCATTGATAATCTACCGTCAGTTACTGTAACAAATGTGTCCAAAAATTGAATTGATGATTCGGACACCACCATGGTGAATTGAAGTTCAGGGTATATACTATTCAATTCATCAAGGAACAAATGAAGTTGTGACAAAGTACCCGTCCAAATCACGAAGGTATCGTCTATGTAACGGAACCAAGTCCGTACATGAGGATACCATCGTGATTTGTAAATATAAGTTTCCTCAAATTCCGTCATATATATATTTGCATATGTTGGGGCCACATTGGACCCCATGGCCGTTCCCCTGTTTTGGACATAGAAGTCATCCCCAAACAGGAAATAATTCCGTCTGAGGATGACCCCCAATAAGTCCAAAACAAGGGAACGTGCCCCTGCAGAGAGATCAGTGGATAATAGGCAATTGGCGACCGCCTGGATCCCCTTTGAGTGTTCGATCGACGTGTAAAGGTTAACCACGTCGAACGATACCAGAAGGGATCAAGGGGGGCAAACCAAATCCTGAATTTTGGAAATGAAATCACCCGTGTCACGAATAAATGATTTAGCCGAGGTGGCATGACATCTTAAAATCTTATCCAAATAAACGGCAATGGGGGAGAACACAGAACCACTCCCGGAGACGATAGGTCGTCCGGGGGGGTTCTGGAGGTTCTTATGTATCTTAGGTAAACAATATAGGACTGGTGTTATAGGATGTTTTTGAGTCAAAAATGTTACCAATTCTGTATCTATAATATGGTTCTCAACCGCCTGCTGTAAAAGAAATGAGATGTCAGCCTGGATTTCCTTCAAAGGATCCTTCCTAAGTTTACTATAAACCGTGACATCAGACACTTGTCTAGTAATCTCGGCTAGATAAAGTGGGGTGTCCATAACAACCAGGGCACCCCCCTTATCCGCGGCTTTGATGGTGATGTCAGAATTTTTTTGTAACCTTGATAATACATCATATTCACTGCGAGTCAAATTATGCCAACCGGAATGAGTAGAATTCTCTTTCAATACATTAATCTGTTTGGTGACAACCTCAACAAATGCTTCAATTCCATTATTGGTTCTGGGTGGCATAAACTGACTTTTGTTAAACAAATTAACATCCTTTAGAGTTAACTCAGCAGATTGGACCAAACTAGTAGTGTTATCATTAAGCGGAATGTCCTGAAAATAGCCCTTCAGGCGTACCCGTCTGAAAAATCCTTCTAAATCAATCAAAAGTCCAAACCAATCTGTGTCTGTAGTCGGACAGAATGACAATCCTTTCTGTAATACATTAAGTTCCATAGAAGATAAGGATATGGAGGATATATTTACCACAAGAGAGTCCTCTATGTCGTGATCCCTCGGCCCCTCGGTTGGCGTGACTGGGTCCTCTGGCGTGTGCGGATACTGGCGTCTCCTATGTTTACGGCCTCCCCGCCGGGTTTTTGCGGGGGTATCCTGAGCTCTGGCTAAAAAAGAAGAAGGGGGGGAAGGACCCTCGGAGGAGTCACTATCCACAGCAGTTGACAAAAAACCTTCTTTATGGGCACGGCGTTTCTGACGATGATGTGGTTTGGTGCGTCGTCTGCGACGATTCCCGTCTTGTTCTTGACTCATCTGCCACATGTAAATACGACCACTTGCATAATCATCCAAATCGCGGTGCCATTTGCTCCTCTTGGCTTCCTCTAACTCTTGTTGATGCTTAAGTATGCGAACAGCAAGTTTCTCCTTTGCCTCCTGATACTGTTGTGAGGTCAATAGGGTTTTAAGCTGCTCCTCCACTTCTAAACACTTTGATTTGGTTTTCTCAATATCTTCATAGAGAAATTCCATATTTAGTAGCATTACATCGAAAGCATACTTGTTAGAGATTTGAATAAATTTAGTATGAAATAGATCATTGCGAGGGGAACAGGTTCGGGGTGAGGTGAGATCTCATCCCACGAGGTATGCGTTGTTCCTTGTAGTATTCCCTAAGCGTGACCAGATGTAATTCCAAGGTGATCAAACGCTTAGATTCCATATCCCATTTCCTTTTCAGTAGGTCAGCAGATGGAGTGCTTAGGAAATTGGCTTCTTTATGCACTGCATTTAGGATCCTCAAAGCATCCTGATCCGTATATGAAAAGGTGTGGGGGATGGCATCACTGGATAAACTGGTATCAACAGGAGTAGTCATCTTGCATCCATCAGAGTCCAATGACCGTGCTCGTCTCCAATGGCAATAGCAATGGATGATGGGGGGAGACAGCACCGATCAAATCAGCATGTGCAGGTGATCATCCGGGAATGCCAACCCGGAAAAGCATGCAGAAATTCAGAAGGGATACAGCACCAAATAGCTGAGGACTCAGGCTGGTAGATGGAGCAAGATTTTATTTGCCATCCATGTGCAACGTTTCGGCAATAAACTGCCTTTTTCAAGCATATCAAACAAAGTGACAATGTGCATATATATAGGAATCACAACATGCTGTGATTGGTTACATAACAGGTGTTATACATATATCATTATAATCAGTGACCACATCCTATTGGTTAAGTTGTGTTGTCATAGTGATTCAAATACACAAAAACTATAAATCTTAATGAGTATAAAAAACGACCATCAAAACATATATAAGCTTCAGATGTGTTCACTGGGACTTCACTTACATTGATCCATGTCTCCGATTGCATCTTCATCATATAGATCGCATAAGAGATCTAGCGTGCGTGTGTGTCAGCTGTGTTTGTAAATAAACAAACTGCGGCTGCGTGGCTCCACATCGTGTAGTTCCGATCAGCTGACCACTATAGGTCAGCTGATGCAGGAGCATCATAGATGTAAATACACAAACTGCGGCTGCGTAGCTCCACATCGTGTAATTCCGATCAGCTGACCACTATAGGTCAGCTGATGCAGGAGCGTCATAGATGTCCGCGATCATAACAAAATGATCCGCGCAAGCGCCAACTGCCTGCGCATGCGTGGTGCGTCTACATGGGTAATCGCATATCGGTGAATCGACCTGCGCACATCAAATGCGTCTGTCGATACCCGAAGTGCCCCTGACCAAAAAACGCACAGCATAGTCTAAAATACATATGAGTCCAAATAGACTTCTATACATGTATAGTTCAAGACGAATTTATTATAGCCACGGACATCTATATAGATACCAGCACAGAAATAAGTCACAAGAAGATGTCATGTTGAAACAAGGATCAATGTATAATAAACTATATTTAAATCATAAAATCTATAATTATGCAAAAGAAAACTTTTTTTCTCAGGAGTCCTCAGTGAATCCATCCTCAGCTGTAATCTTCATATAGGGTGGTGATAAATAATAGGTGAAGTGAATCTAAAAAAATATACATAAAAAATATTTTAAAAATATTATCATGGAAAAATATCCAAAAACCTCATGTTGTCACTTGTAATATATATAAAAACCTCATGTTGTCACTTGTAATATATACGCGCACACACACACATATATATATAAACGTATTCTCCGTTGAGATATTGCAGCCGCTGCTGTGTCCAGGCCCAGGAGCCTTAGCACTGTGCTGTGATGTCACTCAATACCACTGACATCACTAGGTGTAAACAACATCTCTCCTTTGCTGTGTATGTGACTATGGAGCTGTTTGGTGATGTCGTCTATTATGGCCTTCATAGAAGCAACAGGAGATTGTTGCATCCATCTAGAACCCTCAGAACTACAGTGCTATGATGTCACTCACTTCCACAGGCCTTGCAGAGTGTAAACAACAACAACCCAGCTTTGTTGTGTATGTAACCATAGGGATTTGTGATGTCACCTAGAACCTTCACAGCAGCGACAGCTTTATGAGGAGCATCAGCACTGCTCTGCCTGAGCAGAACCATCACCGCCATAGGTTGTCAAATAACCCGGGTTTAACCCACACAGGTAAGTCCAATGGGGTGCAGGCATGTCCTCTATGCTTACAGGTTCCCGTGGGTGTTGGTTTGATACCGTTTGGGGACAGCCAAGGAGGCATCTGCAGGCAACAAAGGTAGGTGTGTGCTTGTGTGTGTGTTTCCTATGCAGATCCTAAGCCCAGTGTCACATGCAAGTAGGAGGAGTAAGAAGGGTTCCTGGCAAATCCGGGTTATGGATTGCATTTAAAAAGGCCCCGTGGGAGTGCAATGGGCCCCTGTCTTGCTGCTTAGCAATAATGGTATGGGTTTAGGTTCTGCTGTGTGTACTGGTGGTTGACTGCCCCCCAGCCCAGAGTGTGCATGGAAAATTGTCTGGCAGCCTCCCTGACAGCAAGCAGTGATAGTGCCCATGAAGGGCACCTTGTTGGGCCCGCCCCTTTCACGGTTATCGCTTCTCGGCCTTTTGGCTAAGATCAAGTGTAGTATCTGTTCTTATCAGTTTAATATCTGATACGTCCCCTATCTGGGGACCATATATTAAATGGATTTTTGAGAACGGGGGCCGATTTCGAAGCTTGCTTCCGTCGCCCTATGCATTGACCCGATATGGCAGTATCTTCGGGTACAGTGCACCACCCCCTTACAGGGTTAAAAAGAAAGATTCCTACTTTCATTGCTACCTGCTTGCTGGCTAGCCAGCTAGCCAGCCCTGTGGGCCTTGCTGCTGCTGCAGCCAAAAAACAAAAGGTGGTGCTGCTGCTGCTTCTGCTGCTTCTGCTTCTGCTTGTGTCTGGCCGCTGTTGGAGCGTCCAGGCACAGGACTTCTGCTGCTGCTGACTAAATGGCCTCCTTAATTGGATCATTTGAGTAGCCAGCACACCTGTGCAGGTAGGGCATGACATGATAGGCAGCTGCCTTGATAGCGGGTGGGTGCTGAATGTTCCTAATTGACAAAATAAGATTAATGCTTATGAAGAAATATAAAATCTCATCCCTTCCCCAATATCGCGCCACACCCCTACCCCTTAATTCCCTGGTTGAACTTGATGGACATATGTCTTTTTTCGACCGTACTAACTATGTAACTATGTAACATAACATGGGGGGGGGGGGGGGTCTCCTGGCTGTTCACACAGGTGTGTCATTGCTGTACATTGACCATGCATTGCTTCTGTGGTATTGCAAAGGCAAATACAAATGCTTCCAGCCATCCATTGCACTAATGGATTGGTCATCAGCTGGCTGTCTATGTCCCGCATCAATATAGACCAAAGTACAGAGGGTTAGGCTATGCTATTGTGCACCTACCTGATGCATCAGAAGGTGCGAGGCCCTTGCTAAATTCTGTGCACAGACTTTGAGATCTATACTTTAGACTGTATCTAAACCTGCTCCAACATGGACTGACATTCTGGCCTACTTTCAGCCGATGCGACTTGTCTGTCGCTGAACAGTCGCTTTTTATGTATTCAGCACCTATGTATAATGTTGTAAAAATGCTCTAGAAGCTAAAGTCGCAGAAATGTCACACATATTTGGCCTGCAACTTTCTGTGCGACAAATTCAGACAGGAAAAATCAGTATAAATCCTTAGAAAATTATCCCCCAGTGTCTCCATCTGCTGGCGGTATTGAATAAGCATTGCTGCACTGATGGGGTATGCATTAGACGAAAAAAAAGAAGAAAAAGAAGAATAATACGCCCAGAAAAGAGGCGAAAAGGAGAAAAACGTAAAAAAACGTGAAAAAAAAGTAAGAGGAAGAGAAGGGAAAAAAAGGTGGAAATGGGTTTAAAAGTGATTTCGGCGGAGAAATATATATATATATATATATATATATATATATATATATATATATATATACGCGCACACACACACATATATATAAACGTATTCTCCGTTGAGATATTGCAGCCGCTGCTGTGTCCAGGCCCAGGAGCCTTAGCACTGTGCTGTGATGTCACTCAATACCACTGACATCACTAGGTGTAAACAACATCTCTCCTTTGCTGTGTATGTGACTATGGAGCTGTTTGGTGATGTCGTCTATTATGGCCTTCATAGAAGCAACAGGAGATTGTTGCATCCATCTAGAACCCTCAGAACTACAGTGCTATGATGTCACTCACTTCCACAGGCCTTGCAGAGTGTAAACAACAACAACCCAGCTTTGTTGTGTATGTAACCATAGGGATTTGTGATGTCACCTAGAACCTTCACAGCAGCGACAGCTTTATGAGGAGCATCAGCACTGCTCTGCCTGAGCAGAACCATCACCGCCATAGGTTGTCAAATAACCCGGGTTTAACCCACACAGGTAAGTCCAATGGGGTGCAGGCATGTCCTCTATGCTTACAGCTTCCCGTGGGTGTTGGTTTGATACCGTTTGGGGACAGCCAAGGAGGCATCTGCAGGCAACAAAGGTAGGTGTGTGCTTGTGTGTGTGTTTCCTATGCAGATCCTAAGCCCAGTGTCACATGCAAGTAGGAGGAGTAAGAAGGGTTCCTGGCAAATCCGGGTTATGGATTGCATTTAAAAAGGCCCCGTGGGAGTGCAATGGGCCCCTGTCTTGCTGCTTAGCAATAATGGTATGGGTTTAGGTTCTGCTGTGTGTACTGGTGGTTGACTGCCCCCCAGCCCAGAGTGTGCATGGAAAATTGTCTGGCAGCCTCCCTGACAGCAAGCAGTGATAGTGCCCATGAAGGGCACCTTGTTGGGCCCGCCCCTTTCACGGTTATCGCTTCTCGGCCTTTTGGCTAAGATCAAGTGTAGTATCTGTTCTTATCAGTTTAATATCTGATACGTCCCCTATCTGGGGACCATATATTAAATGGATTTTTGAGAACGGGGGCCGATTTCGAAGCTTGCTTCCGTCGCCCTATGCATTGACCCGATATGGCAGTATCTTCGGGTACAGTGCACCACCCCCTTACAGGGTTAAAAAGAAAGATTCCTACTTTCATTGCTACCTGCTTGCTGGCTAGCCAGCTAGCCAGCCCTGTGGGCCTTGCTGCTGCTGCAGCCAAAAAACAAAAGGTGGTGCTGCTGCTGCTTCTGCTGCTTCTGCTTCTGCTTGTGTCTGGCCGCTGTTGGAGCGTCCAGGCACAGGACTTCTGCTGCTGCTGACTAAATGGCCTCCTTAATTGGATCATTTGAGTAGCCAGCACACCTGTGCAGGTAGGGCATGACATGATAGGCAGCTGCCTTGATAGCGGGTGGGTGCTGAATGTTCCTAATTGACAAAATAAGATTAATGCTTATGAAGAAATATAAAATCTCATCCCTTCCCCAATATCGCGCCACACCCCTACCCCTTAATTCCCTGGTTGAACTTGATGGACATATGTCTTTTTTCGACCGTACTAACTATGTAACTATGTAACATAACATGGGGGGGGGGGGGGGGGGGTCTCCTGGCTGTTCACACAGGTGTGTCATTGCTGTACATTGACCATGCATTGCTTCTGTGGTATTGCAAAGGCAAAGACAAATGCTTCCAGCCATCCATTGCACTAATGGATTGGTCATCAGCTGGCTGTCTATGTCCCACATCAATATAGACCAAAGTACAGAGGGTTAGGCTATGCTATTGTGCACCTACCTGATGCATCAGAAGGTGCGAGGCCCTTTCTAAATTCTGTGCACAGACTTTGAGATCTATACTTTAGACTGTATCTAAACCTGCTCCAACATGGACTGACATTCTGGCCTACTTTCAGCCGATGCGACTTGTCTGTCGCTGAACAGTCGCTTTTTATGTATTCAGCACCTATGTATAATGTTGTAAAAATGCTCTAGAAGCTAAAGTCGCAGAAATGTCACACATATTTGGCCTGCAACTTTCTGTGCGACAAATTCAGACAGGAAAAATCAGTATAAATCCTTAGAAAATTATCCCCCAGTGTCTCCATCTGCTGGCGGTATTGAATAAGCATTGCTGCACTGATGGGGTATGCATTAGACGAAAAAAAAGAAGAAAAAGAAGAATAATACGCCCAGAAAAGAGGCGAAAAGGAGAAAAACGTAAAAAAACGTGAAAAAAAAGTAAGAGGAAGAGAAGGGAAAAAAAGGTGGAAATGGGTTTAAAAGTGATTTCGGCGGAGAAATATATATATATATATATATATATATATATA
Organism: Hyla sarda; assembly: GCF_029499605.1. Lineage (NCBI taxonomy): Eukaryota > Metazoa > Chordata > Amphibia > Anura > Hylidae > Hyla > Hyla sarda. The sequence goes on along the minus strand of NW_026607882.1, from coordinate 86,910 downwards.
TATATATATACGCGCACACACACACATATATATAAACGTATTCTCCGTTGAGATATTGCAGCCGCTGCTGTGTCCAGGCCCAGGAGCCTTAGCACTGTGCTGTGATGTCACTCAATACCACTGACATCACTAGGTGTAAACAACATCTCTCCTTTGCTGTGTATGTGACTATGGAGCTGTTTGGTGATGTCGTCTATTATGGCCTTCATAGAAGCAACAGGAGATTGTTGCATCCATCTAGAACCCTCAGAACTACAGTGCTATGATGTCACTCACTTCCACAGGCCTTGCAGAGTGTAAACAACAACAACCCAGCTTTGTTGTGTATGTAACCATAGGGATTTGTGATGTCACCTAGAACCTTCACAGCAGCGACAGCTTTATGAGGAGCATCAGCACTGCTCTGCCTGAGCAGAACCATCACCGCCATAGGTTGTCAAATAACCCGGGTTTAACCCACACAGGTAAGTCCAATGGGGTGCAGGCATGTCCTCTATGCTTACAGCTTCCCGTGGGTGTTGGTTTGATACCGTTTGGGGACAGCCAAGGAGGCATCTGCAGGCAACAAAGGTAGGTGTGTGCTTGTGTGTGTGTTTCCTATGCAGATCCTAAGCCCAGTGTCACATGCAAGTAGGAGGAGTAAGAAGGGTTCCTGGCAAATCCGGGTTATGGATTGCATTTAAAAAGGCCCCGTGGGAGTGCAATGGGCCCCTGTCTTGCTGCTTAGCAATAATGGTATGGGTTTAGGTTCTGCTGTGTGTACTGGTGGTTGACTGCCCCCCAGCCCAGAGTGTGCATGGAAAATTGTCTGGCAGCCTCCCTGACAGCAAGCAGTGATAGTGCCCATGAAGGGCACCTTGTTGGGCCCGCCCCTTTCACGGTTATCGCTTCTCGGCCTTTTGGCTAAGATCAAGTGTAGTATCTGTTCTTATCAGTTTTCATGCTGGTGGGGATGGGTGCTGCATGGAGGATGCAGGTGTACCAGGGCTTTCCGGGGCTGGTTCTGAGGAATCAGCTCGACGGCTGCCCCGATGTGACCTGTTCCCTCCGGGTCTCGCCATGAGGCTGAGAGGGTCTAGAGCCGAGGTACTTTTGTGCCTCGGGGAGTGGTGACCCCGAGGTGCCGAAACTCACTGGGAGAATAGACTCACTGAGTTGAAGCACGGGCACCATAATCTCTTCACCTTGTGGCACTCACCTCTTGATTCCCGGCCTTCTGGCTAGGATCAGAGAAATTTTTATAGATCCGGCCGGATGTCCGGGCAGTATATCTGCACACATTCACTTATTTATTTCTTTTTTGTCTCACTGTGTCACTTTTTGCGTGTTGTGTGTTCACAGGATTTGTCAGGATGCGGTAGCCCTTCTGGGTGTCCCTCCTGGCGGTCTAGGGGAGGTGTGTGTGGCCATTAGGTTCCGCACCTCCCTGCAAACACCCCGGGTACTCCTGCTTTGGCAGGGTACCTACCGTAATCGGCTCTGCGGGCAGATACCTTGGCCAACGCCAAGGGGGATGCCGGGAGCATTTGTGGTCCCCTAGTAGCTTCGGCGAAAAGGGACATCGAACCTGGAACCTCGCAGGTACCTTTTGGTCCGGAGGCGAAGGGTAAGGTTTGTTGGGGGGCCTCTCTCCTATCGGAGAAGGGCTTGCGATAGACCGCATCCTTTGTGCACGTTTTTTTAGTGTAACACGTTTGCACTTTTTCTTGCACTTTGGGTGAATCGAAAGCACGTTCCTCGGCTTTAGATAAAAAAAAAAAAAAAAAAATCTGTTCTTATCAGTTTAATATCTGATACGTCCCCTATCTGGGGACCATATATTAAATGGATTTTTGAGAACGGGGGCCGATTTCGAAGCTTGCTTCCGTCGCCCTATGCATTGACCCGATATGGCAGTATCTTCGGGTACAGTGCACCACCCCCTTACAGGGTTAAAAAGAAAGATTCCTACTTTCATTGCTACCTGCTTGCTGGCTAGCCAGCTAGCCAGCCCTGTGGGCCTTGCTGCTGCTGCAGCCAAAAAACAAAAGGTGGTGCTGCTGCTGCTTCTGCTGCTTCTGCTTCTGCTTGTGTCTGGCCGCTGTTGGAGCGTCCAGGCACAGGACTTCTGCTGCTGCTGACTAAATGGCCTCCTTAATTGGATCATTTGAGTAGCCAGCACACCTGTGCAGGTAGGGCATGACATGATAGGCAGCTGCCTTGATAGCGGGTGGGTGCTGAATGTTCCTAATTGACAAAATAAGATTAATGCTTATGAAGAAATATAAAATCTCATCCCTTCCCCAATATCGCGCCACACCCCTACCCCTTAATTCCCTGGTTGAACTTGATGGACATATGTCTTTTTTCGACCGTACTAACTATGTAACTATGTAACATAACATGGGGGGGGGGGGGGGTCTCCTGGCTGTTCACACAGGTGTGTCATTGCTGTACATTGACCATGCATTGCTTCTGTGGTATTGCAAAGGCAAAGACAAATGCTTCCAGCCATCCATTGCACTAATGGATTGGTCATCAGCTGGCTGTCTATGTCCCACATCAATATAGACCAAAGTACAGAGGGTTAGGCTATGCTATTGTGCACCTACCTGATGCATCAGAAGGTGCGAGGCCCTTTCTAAATTCTGTGCACAGACTTTGAGATCTATACTTTAGACTGTATCTAAACCTGCTCCAACATGGACTGACATTCTGGCCTACTTTCAGCCGATGCGACTTGTCTGTCGCTGAACAGTCGCTTTTTATGTATTCAGCACCTATGTATAATGTTGTAAAAATGCTCTAGAAGCTAAAGTCGCAGAAATGTCACACATATTTGGCCTGCAACTTTCTGTGCGACAAATTCAGACAGGAAAAATCAGTATAAATCCTTAGAAAATTATCCCCCAGTGTCTCCATCTGCTGGCGGTATTGAATAAGCATTGCTGCACTGATGGGGTATGCATTAGACGAAAAAAAAGAAGAAAAAGAAGAATAATACGCCCAGAAAAGAGGCGAAAAGGAGAAAAACGTAAAAAAACGTGAAAAAAAAGTAAGAGGAAGAGAAGGGAAAAAAAGGTGGAAATGGGTTTAAAAGTGATTTCGGCGGAGAAATATATATATATATATATATATATATATATACGCGCACACACACACATATATATAAACGTATTCTCCGTTGAGATATTGCAGCCGCTGCTGTGTCCAGGCCCAGGAGCCTTAGCACTGTGCTGTGATGTCACTCAATACCACTGACATCACTAGGTGTAAACAACATCTCTCCTTTGCTGTGTATGTGACTATGGAGCTGTTTGGTGATGTCGTCTATTATGGCCTTCATAGAAGCAACAGGAGATTGTTGCATCCATCTAGAACCCTCAGAACTACAGTGCTATGATGTCACTCACTTCCACAGGCCTTGCAGAGTGTAAACAACAACAACCCAGCTTTGTTGTGTATGTAACCATAGGGATTTGTGATGTCACCTAGAACCTTCACAGCAGCGACAGCTTTATGAGGAGCATCAGCACTGCTCTGCCTGAGCAGAACCATCACCGCCATAGGTTGTCAAATAACCCGGGTTTAACCCACACAGGTAAGTCCAATGGGGTGCAGGCATGTCCTCTATGCTTACAGCTTCCCGTGGGTGTTGGTTTGATACCGTTTGGGGACAGCCAAGGAGGCATCTGCAGGCAACAAAGGTAGGTGTGTGCTTGTGTGTGTGTTTCCTATGCAGATCCTAAGCCCAGTGTCACATGCAAGTAGGAGGAGTAAGAAGGGTTCCTGGCAAATCCGGGTTATGGATTGCATTTAAAAAGGCCCCGTGGGAGTGCAATGGGCCCCTGTCTTGCTGCTTAGCAATAATGGTATGGGTTTAGGTTCTGCTGTGTGTACTGGTGGTTGACTGCCCCCCAGCCCAGAGTGTGCATGGAAAATTGTCTGGCAGCCTCCCTGACAGCAAGCAGTGATAGTGCCCATGAAGGGCACCTTGTTGGGCCCGCCCCTTTCACGGTTATCGCTTCTCGGCCTTTTGGCTAAGATCAAGTGTAGTATCTGTTCTTATCAGTTTAATATCTGATACGTCCCCTATCTGGGGACCATATATTAAATGGATTTTTGAGAACGGGGGCCGATTTCGAAGCTTGCTTCCGTCGCCCTATGCATTGACCCGATATGGCAGTATCTTCGGGTACAGTGCACCACCCCCTTACAGGGTTAAAAAGAAAGATTCCTACTTTCATTGCTACCTGCTTGCTGGCTAGCCAGCTAGCCAGCCCTGTGGGCCTTGCTGCTGCTGCAGCCAAAAAACAAAAGGTGGTGCTGCTGCTGCTTCTGCTGCTTCTGCTTCTGCTTGTGTCTGGCCGCTGTTGGAGCGTCCAGGCACAGGACTTCTGCTGCTGCTGACTAAATGGCCTCCTTAATTGGATCATTTGAGTAGCCAGCACACCTGTGCAGGTAGGGCATGACATGATAGGCAGCTGACTTGATAGCGGGTGGGTGCTGAATGTTCCTAATTGACAAAATAAGATTAATGCTTATGAAGAAATATAAAATCTCATCCCTTCCCCAATATCGCGCCACACCCCTACCCCTTAATTCCCTGGTTGAACTTGATGGACATATGTCTTTTTTCGACCGTACTAACTATGTAACTATGTAACATAACATGGGGGGGGGGGGGGTCTCCTGGCTGTTCACACAGGTGTGTCATTGCTGTACATTGACCATGCATTGCTTCTGTGGTATTGCAAAGGCAAAGACAAATGCTTCCAGCCATCCATTGCACTAATGGATTGGTCATCAGCTGGCTGTCTATGTCCCGCATCAATATAGACCAAAGTACAGAGGGTTAGGCTATGCTATTGTGCACCTACCTGATGCATCAGAAGGTGCGAGGCCCTTGCTAAATTCTGTGCACAGACTTTGAGATCTATACTTTAGACTGTATCTAAACCTGCTCCAACATGGACTGACATTCTGGCCTACTTTCAGCCGATGCGACTTGTCTGTCGCTGAACAGTCGCTTTTTATGTATTCAGCACCTATGTATAATGTTGTAAAAATGCTCTAGAAGCTAAAGTCGCAGAAATGTCACACATATTTGGCCTGCAACTTTCTGTGCGACAAATTCAGACAGGAAAAATCAGTATAAATCCTTAGAAAATTATCCCCCAGTGTCTCCATCTGCTGGCGGTATTGAATAAGCATTGCTGCACTGATGGGGTATGCATTAGACGAAAAAAAAAGAAGAAAAAGAAGAATAATACGCCCAGAAAAGAGGCGAAAAGGAGAAAAACGTAAAAAAACGTGAAAAAAAAGTAAGAGGAAGAGAAGGGAAAAAAAGGTGGAAATGGGTTTAAAAGTGATTTCGGCGGAGAAATATATATATATATATATATATATATATATATATATATATATATACGCGCACACACACACATATATATAAACGTATTCTCCGTTGAGATATTGCAGCCGCTGCTGTGTCCAGGCCCAGGAGCCTTAGCACTGTGCTGTGATGTCACTCAATACCACTGACATCACTAGGTGTAAACAACATCTCTCCTTTGCTGTGTATGTGACTATGGAGCTGTTTGGTGATGTCGTCTATTATGGCCTTCATAGAAGCAACAGGAGATTGTTGCATCCATCTAGAACCCTCAGAACTACAGTGCTATGATGTCACTCACTTCCACAGGCCTTGCAGAGTGTAAACAACAACAACCCAGCTTTGTTGTGTATGTAACCATAGGGATTTGTGATGTCACCTAGAACCTTCACAGCAGCGACAGCTTTATGAGGAGCATCAGCACTGCTCTGCCTGAGCAGAACCATCACCGCCATAGGTTGTCAAATAACCCGGGTTTAACCCACACAGGTAAGTCCAATGGGGTGCAGGCATGTCCTCTATGCTTACAGCTTCCCGTGGGTGTTGGTTTGATACCGTTTGGGGACAGCCAAGGAGGCATCTGCAGGCAACAAAGGTAGGTGTGTGCTTGTGTGTGTGTTTCCTATGCAGATCCTAAGCCCAGTGTCACATGCAAGTAGGAGGAGTAAGAAGGGTTCCTGGCAAATCCGGGTTATGGATTGCATTTAAAAAGGCCCCGTGGGAGTGCAATGGGCCCCTGTCTTGCTGCTTAGCAATAATGGTATGGGTTTAGGTTCTGCTGTGTGTACTGGTGGTTGACTGCCCCCCAGCCCAGAGTGTGCATGGAAAATTGTCTGGCAGCCTCCCTGACAGCAAGCAGTGATAGTGCCCATGAAGGGCACCTTGTTGGGCCCGCCCCTTTCATGGTTATCGCTTCTCGGCCTTTTGGCTAAGATATAGGGATATACCTTGGCTGATCCGGTTCCTGCTTTTGTGGGTGCTCTGAGACCCCCCTCCTCGGCCCTGGGACATCGCCCTTCGTTGGGCTTAAGTCCCTTGCTGCTATTGGGGAGGGGGCCCACCTCAGTGTAGAGTTGCGATCCCCCTTTGCCTTAGGGACCTAGTGTCTCTTTGGTGCGCTTGATTGTGAGCATGGCGTCAGCCAGTGACGGAGATCCAGGCATGGTACCATCTTATGCCAAGCTCAAGAACTCAGTACGTATATCGTACTTGGAGGACCAGAGAAAGAACCGGGACCTGAAGTACATCGTGGAGCAAGTTCTGCTGGGCGTCTTTGGATTAAGGAAGCATGAGATATTATCCATCCAAGATTATCCGAAAAGAGGAGTATACGATGTTACTTTTACGGAAGGAGGTATTTACAAGGACTTTGTTATACAGATGAAGAAGGTAAGCGGAGATGCCCGCTTGAGTGGAATAAGAATTGTTGAGCACTTTCCCGATGAACTTATGCTTTTAGTTATAAAAATGTACTCTCCATACGTTAAAGAAGATGAAATTGTTGTGTTTTTAAGGAATTTTTGTAAAAAAATTATAAATAGAGGGAAAGTGATGAATGAGTGTGGAATATGGTCCTCTAAGTGGAAGTTTCTGGTTGAGTTCAAAGAAGATCTATTACTCCCAGGACGAAAGGTTATGCCTCCAGCTCGGTTCAAGTTAGGAAATGTAAATGGTGACGTGTTTTTCCCAGGAATGCCCAATTTCTGCAGAGCTTGTAGAAGATATGGACATGATAAAAACGTATGTGAGAGTACATGTACAAATTGTGGCAGCACTGAGCACTCCTCCAGAGAATGCACAAAAGAAAAGAAATGCAGTTTATGTTACAGAGTTGACCATTTGTATGCTTCTTGTCCTCACAGAAACAAAGAGAAACAACAGAGAAGCCAGCCAGACCCCCGTCATATGAACAGAGAAGACAGCAAACCAGAAGAAAACCCAACTGATCAACATGGTGAGTCTGCTACCTCTGATGAAGATGGATATGAGAAACCCTCCAGCATGAAGGTAAGAAGAAAGGAGAAGAAAGCATGGCAGACAGGAGCTCCTCTCTCGCAGCAGAGGGGTAGTAACCTGGATGAAGCTGTCAGCAAGCCTCAGAGTGCCCCCCTGAGGAAGCCAGAAAATGTTGGGGCTAAGAGAAGAAAGACCGGAACAGGAAGAGAAGAGGCGTTTGTGGAAGAAGAGGGGGGGGTAGGGATGCCATCAGGTGTTCCAGCCCCCTCCCCAAGTGAAACAGGCAACTCGTCCATGGTTCCCGACACGGTGGAAGTCGTTGTGCCCGACCAGCTGCCCGGGGTGGCTCCGACAGGTCATCCCGGGGAGGAGATGGACACTGGGCAAGGTGACGGAGACGGGACAACCCCTGTTCCGGCGAAGAGGAATCCTCTCCTTAGTCCCCTACCGGAGGATCTTCAGGAGGAGGTAATGGAGGAGTCAGACGGTAGCAGCTCACCGGAATCTCTGGTGACAGTGAGATCAGAAGGGGAAAATGATAGTTTTGGGGGTCTGGCTGATGAGGATGAGATAGAATGTGCACAAAGATATTGAAAGTGGTCTCTCTGTAACCTTTAATGATGGCGCTCCATGGACTCTCCCTCAATGTGAGGGGCCTTAAGACACACGCAAGAAGAACTGCTATTTTTAATTTTTTATCCTTTTTGTCTGCATCAGTTTTCTTCTTACAGGAATGTGGCATCCCTCACCAAGCATCATACAAGAAATATGAAGAAGACTGGAAGCATGGCCCCTCAGTGTGGTCAGGGTCCAACGCATCTAAATCTGGAGGAGTTGCTATACTTTTTAAGGGTAATGTTAATATAATTTTTAAGCAAGAGATTTTACCAGGAAGGATTTTATTAGTTAAAGCTTTTATAAATGGTTTTACATGGCAGTTTTTAAACTTTTATGGTTCACCTGATAAAAAAGAAAGAGAAGAGATGTTAGAGATTTTACCTCTTTTTATTAATGATTCTTATCCTTTGATTTTAGCTGGGGATTTTAATTGTGTTTTAAGAGGTGAGAAAAGATATTCTCGAGCTACTAGTAGAAATTATGATAAGACATCTAACATTTTAAAAAATATTACTTTAGATTTTAGGCTTATAGATGTTTTTAAAAAATGTAATCCAAATTTACCTGATACTGAAGGCATTACATGGAGTAATGTGAATTGTAGCTCGAGGATTGATTTTATCTTCTCTTCTCAAAATGTTTTACCTGCCAAATGTGAGCTTTTAACTAATATATTTTCTGATCATAAATGTCTTCTATTTGTTTTAAATCCTGTTCCTGGTTTTAAGAGGGGTATTGGTTCATGGAAATTGAACATATCTCTTTTAGAAGATAAAATAATCTTAACAGAATACGCCAATTTTTATAATAAATGTAAAAATAATAGAGACCCAAATATAGATATAAAAGTATGGTGGGAAAATATGAAGAAAAAAACTAAAGATTTTTTTATAAAACAAGGTATCCAAAAAGCTAAAGATAAAAGACATTGTTATGATATTTTAAATACACGTCTTCAAACTCTTTTTAAATTGCACAATATAGGGATAGATGTAAAAGATGATATTGTTAACATTAAAAAAGAAATAAAAACATTTTTAAATGAAAAAGGTAAAGAGATCATTTTTAAAGCTAAAATCAAACATATTGAAAATAACGAAAAATGTACAAGATATTTTTTTAAAAAATCTAATCAAAAAAGAGTCCATATCGAAAAACTAGAAGGAGAAGTGGAGATGAATAAAATTTTATTTAAAGTACAATGTTATTATAGGGAACTTTTTAATGAGAAAAAAATAGATGCTAATTTCATGAACGATGCCTTAAACAAAATAGAACGTGTTTTAGAGAATAATTCTCAATCCTTTCTTTTACAGTCTATCCCAGAGAAGGAAATATTGGATACCATAAACAGTTTTAATTTGGGTAAAGTACCAGGGTCTGATGGCCTGCCAATCGAATTTTATAAGGTTTTTTATGAGGTTTTAAAAGATGATCTTTTATCTCTTTTTACAGATGTTTTTAATACCAAGATTTTACCACAGTCATGGAAAATGGGTGAGGTTTCTCTGCTCTTTAAAAAAGGTGATAAAGAGGATATTAGGAATTGGAGACCAATAACCCTTTTAAACGCTGATTATAAAATAATGGCTAAAATATGTGCAAACAGACTAAAAAATGTTATAGATAAATTAATACATAATAATCAAGTGTGTGGTATACCGGGTAGAAACATGTGGGAAAATTTAAACCTCATAAAAGATATAATAGAAGATGCTAAAATAAGGAAAAGTAATTTAGCAATTTTAACAATAGACTTTGAAAAAGCATTTGACAGAGTCTCGCACTGTTTTTTATTTAATGTTTTAAATAAAATGGGCATACCAGAAGGTTTTTTAACGTCACTCAAAGCCTTTTATAATGACTGTTTTAGCAAAATTTTAATTAATGGTTTTAAGACTGAAATGGTTCCTTTAAAATCTGGTGTGAAGCAGGGTTGCCCCCTATCACCCCTTTTATTTATTTGTGCACTAGAGCCACTTTTATGTGTCATAAGAGGTGATAAACAGATCCGTGGGATAAGGCTCCCCGGAGGAAATGGTCTTGAAGCTAAAGTAGTCAGTTATATGGATGATGTAGCAGTGACATGTCAAGATAGCCTGGCACTTAAAAAAACTTTAACACAAATTAACTATTTCTGTTGTGCTTCTGGTTTTAAAGTGAATTTTAACAAGTGCGAGATTTTAAAAGTCGGCAAGCTGGATACAAGAGACATAAAGGTACCGGTAGTAGAAAAAGTAAAAATTTTAGGTGTGTATTTTAATGAATTAAATAATGGAAACGAAAGCTGGGAGCTAACAATGCAAAAGGTGAACCAAAAATTATGTGTATGGAGACTAAGAGACCTTACAATGGAAGGAAAAGTGCTGATTTTAAAGATGGTGATTTTACCTTTGCTTTTATATTTAAGTTTAGTGTTCCCACCTAACACACATATGATACGTAAAGTCTCAAAAGTCTGTTACACCTTTTTTTGGAATTCCAAATATGAGAAGTTAAAAAGAGAAATTGTATCTAAACCTAAAGAGAAAGGGGGGAAAAGTTTTACTGATTTTACTGCGTTCCTTTATACAAAATTCTTTTCATTGTGTCTTAAGAATGTTTTTAAAGACAACTATTGGTCGTTCTTTTTGCGCTATAATGTTGGTAATCTCATGAGACACCATGGTTGGTTTGAAACAGATCTTAAACACCCTTATGCTTTTAACCTCCCTATTACTTATTGTATTTTAGAAAAGATTGTTTCTCTTTTTAAACTGTTTGATTTTAGTAAAGATATTCTAATCGATGGGAAAAAACTTACGAGAGTCATTTTAAACAATATTAACATGTGCCAAGTTGGAAATTTTAATGATGATAAATGTAAAGAAATCTGGAGAATTGTGAACTCATTTTATCTTTTTAACTCACAGAAGGACTTATCCTGGAGCTGCATCCACAGTTGCCATCCGTGCCGGGCTTTCCAACACCGTAGAGGATTTGCAAGCACAGCAAAGTGTCCAAGAGAGGGATGCCACGAAGAGGAGACTGTTTTACATCTTTTATGGACATGTGATTTTTCTAGAAGGATATGGACTAAAATGCTGCCACTTTTAAACAAAATTGCTGCTATAAAAGACTTGGACTATAATATGGTTTTATATGGGTGTTTGGATTGTCCCGGCGAACAAGAGAAACGGAAGGCATGGCAAATAATAAACTGTGTGAAGGCAGCTCTGTGGAAAAATAGGAATATTTTATTATTTAAAAAGGACATTTTATCTTTCGATGATGTTATTGGAATGATATTAAGTGAAATGTACATCTATCTTTTAATCGATAAACAAAGTGATGAGTTTGCATTCTTAAAATGGCATTTTACCGACTGGCATATGTGAAATTGTAAAATTGTAAGTTTTTTATGTTCCCCTGGTTTTAATGCTATGTAACTATGTAACTATGTTAAAACTTGAAACTTAAATAAAATAGGTGTGTACCTGTGAAGGTGCAGCCAAGTTAAAAAAAAAAAAAAAATCTGTTCTTATCAGTTTAATATCTGATACGTCCCCTATCTGGGGACCATATATTAAATGGATTTTTGAGAACGGGGGCCGATTTCGAAGCTTGCTTCCGTCGCCCTATGCATTGACCCGATATGGCAGTATCTTCGGGTACAGTGCACCACCCCCTTACAGGGTTAAAAAGAAAGATTCCTACTTTCATTGCTACCTGCTTGCTGGCTAGCCAGCTAGCCAGCCCTGTGGGCCTTGCTGCTGCTGCAGCCAAAAAACAAAAGGTGGTGCTGCTGCTGCTTCTGCTGCTTCTGCTGCTTCTGCTGCTTCTGCTGCTTCTGCTGCTTCTGCTTCTGCTTGTGTCTGGCCGCTGTTGGAGCGTCCAGGCACAGGACTTCTGCTGCTGCTGACTAAATGGCCTCCTTAATTGGATCATTTGAGTAGCCAGCACACCTGTGCAGGTAGGGCATGACATGATAGGCAGCTGCCTTGATAGCGGGTGGGTGCTGAATGTTCCTAATTGACAAAATAAGATTAATGCTTATGAAGAAATATAAAATCTCATCCCTTCCCCAATATCGCGCCACACCCCTACCCCTTAATTCCCTGGTTGAACTTGATGGACATATGTCTTTTTTCGACCGTACTAACTATGTAACTATGTAACATAACATGGGGGGGGGGGGTCTCCTGGCTGTTCACACAGGTGTGTCATTGCTGTACATTGACCATGCATTGCTTCTGTGGTATTGCAAAGGCAAAGACAAATGCTTCCAGCCATCCATTGCACTAATGGATTGGTCATCAGCTGGCTGTCTATGTCCCGCATCAATATAGACCAAAGTACAGAGGGTTAGGCTATGCTATTGTGCACCTACCTGATGCATCAGAAGGTGCGAGGCCCTTGCTAAATTCTGTGCACAGACTTTGAGATCTATACTTTAGACTGTATCTAAACCTGCTCCAACATGGACTGACATTCTGGCCTACTTTCAGCCGATGCGACTTGTCTGTCGCTGAACAGTCGCTTTTTATGTATTCAGCACCTATGTATAATGTTGTAAAAATGCTCTAGAAGCTAAAGTCGCAGAAATGTCACACATATTTGGCCTGCAACTTTCTGTGCGACAAATTCAGACAGGAAAAATCAGTATAAATCCTTAGAAAATTATCCCCCAGTGTCTCCATCTGCTGGCGGTATTGAATAAGCATTGCTGCACTGATGGGGTATGCATTAGACGAAAAAAAAGAAGAAAAAGAAGAATAATACGCCCAGAAAAGAGGCGAAAAGGAGAAAAACGTAAAAAAACGTGAAAAAAAAGTAAGAGGAAGAGAAGGGAAAAAAAGGTGGAAATGGGTTTAAAAGTGATTTCGGCGGAGAAATATATATATATATATATATATATATATATATATATATATATACGCGCACACACACACATATATATAAACGTATTCTCCGTTGAGATATTGCAGCCGCTGCTGTGTCCAGGCCCAGGAGCCTTAGCACTGTGCTGTGATGTCACTCAATACCACTGACATCACTAGGTGTAAACAACATCTCTCCTTTGCTGTGTATGTGACTATGGAGCTGTTTGGTGATGTCGTCTATTATGGCCTTCATAGAAGCAACAGGAGATTGTTGCATCCATCTAGAACCCTCAGAACTACAGTGCTATGATGTCACTCACTTCCACAGACCTGGCAGAGTGTAAACAACAACAACCCAGCTTTGTTGTGTATGTAACCATAGGGATTTGTGATGTCACCTAGAACCTTCACAGCAGCGACAGCTTTATGAGGAGCATCAGCACTGCTCTGCCTGAGCAGAACCATCACCGCCATAGGTTGTCAAATAACCCGGGTTTAACCCACACAGGTAAGTCCAATGGGGTGCAGGCATGTCCTCTATGCTTACAGCTTCCCGTGGGTGTTGGTTTGATACCGTTTGGGGACAGCCAAGGAGGCATCTGCAGGCAACAAAGGTAGGTGTGTGCTTGTGTGTGTGTTTCCTATGCAGATCCTAAGCCCAGTGTCACATGCAAGTAGGAGGAGTAAGAAGGGTTCCTGGCAAATCCGGGTTATGGATTGCATTTAAAAAGGCCCCGTGGGAGTGCAATGGGCCCCTGTCTTGCTGCTTAGCAATAATGGTATGGGTTTAGGTTCTGCTGTGTGTACTGGTGGTTGACTGCCCCCCAGCCCAGAGTGTGCATGGAAAATTGTCTGGCAGCCTCCCTGACAGCAAGCAGTGATAGTGCCCATGAAGGGCACCTTGTTGGGCCCGCCCCTTTCACGGTTATCGCTTCTCGGCCTTTTGGCTAAGATCAAGTGTAGTATCTGTTCTTATCAGTTTAATATCTGATACGTCCCCTATCTGGGGACCATATATTAAATGGATTTTTGAGAACGGGGGCCGATTTCGAAGCTTGCTTCCGTCGCCCTATGCATTGACCCGATATGGCAGTATCTTCGGGTACAGTGCACCACCCCCTTACAGGGTTAAAAAGAAAGATTCCTACTTTCATTGCTACCTGCTTGCTGGCTAGCCAGCTAGCCAGCCCTGTGGGCCTTGCTGCTGCTGCAGCCAAAAAACAAAAGGTGGTGCTGCTGCTGCTTCTGCTGCTTCTGCTTGTGTCTGGCCGCTGTTGGAGCGTCCAGGCACAGGACTTCTGCTGCTGCTGACTAAATGGCCTCCTTAATTGGATCATTTGAGTAGCCAGCACACCTGTGCAGGTAGGGCATGACATGATAGGCAGCTGCCTTGATAGCGGGTGGGTGCTGAATGTTCCTAATTGACAAAATAAGATTAATGCTTATGAAGAAATATAAAATCTCATCCCTTCCCCAATATCGCGCCACACCCCTACCCCTTAATCCCCTGGTTGAACTTGATGGACATATGTCTTTTTTCGACCGTACTAACTATGTAACTATGTAACATAACATGGGGGGGGGGGGGGGGGGGGTCTCCTGGCTGTTCACACAGGTGTGTCATTGCTGTACATTGACCATGCATTGCTTCTGTGGTATTGCAAAGGCAAAGACAAATGCTTCCAGCCATCCATTGCACTAATGGATTGGTCATCAGTAGTGTTGAGCGGCATAGGCCATATTCGAATTCGCGAATATTCGCGAATATATGGACGAATATTCGTCATATATTCGCGAATATTCGCATATTCGTCATATCCTCGCTTTATTTTCGCATATGCGAATATTTGCGTATGCGAAAATTTACAGGTGTGAAAATTAGCAAATACAAAATTAGCATAAGGTAAAATTCGCATATACGAAAATTCGCATATGCTAATTTTCGCATATGCGAATGTTCGCTCGCCAGTCTCACACAGTAGTATTAGAGCCTTCTTTACACCACACAAGCTGGAAGCAGAGAGGGGTGATCACTGTGATGTGTCCTGTGAAGAAAAAAAAAAAAAAAAAAAAAAAAAAAAACGAATATTCGTAATTACGAATATATAGCGCTATATTCGCGAAATTCGCGAATTCGCGAATATGCGATATTCGCGAATAATATTCGAATTGCGAATATTCGCGAGCAACACTAGTCATCAGCTGGCTGTCTATGTCCCGCATCAATATAGACCAAAGTACAGAGGGTTAGGCTATGCTATTGTGCACCTACCTGATGCATCAGAAGGTGCGAGGCCCTTGCTAAATTCTGTGCACAGACTTTGAGATCTATACTTTAGACTGTATCTAAACCTGCTCCAACATGGACTGACATTCTGGCCTACTTTCAGCCGATGCGACTTGTCTGTCGCTGAACAGTCGCTTTTTATGTATTCAGCACCTATGTATAATGTTGTAAAAATGCTCTAGAAGCTAAAGTCGCAGAAATGTCACACATATTTGGCCTGCAACTTTCTGTGCGACAAATTCAGACAGGAAAAATCAGTATATATCCTTAGAAAATTATCCCCCAGTGTCTCCATCTGCTGGCGGTATTGAATAAGCATTACTGCACTGATGGGGTATGCATTAGACGAAAAAAAAGAAGAAAAAGAAGAATAATACGCCCAGAAAAGAGGCGAAAAGGAGAAAAACGTAAAAAAACGTGAAAAAAAGTAAGAGGAAGAGAAGGGAAAAAAAGGTGGAAATGGGTTTAAAAGTGATTTCGGCGGAGAAATATATATATATATATATATATATATATATATATATACGCGCACACACACACATATATATAAACGTATTCTCCGTTGAGATATTGCAGCCGCTGCTGTGTCCAGGCCCAGGAGCCTTAGCACTGTGCTGTGATGTCACTCAATACCACTGACATCACTAGGTGTAAACAACATCTCTCCTTTGCTGTGTATGTGACTATGGAGCTGTTTGGTGATGTCGTCTATTATGGCCTTCATAGAAGCAACAGGAGATTGTTGCATCCATCTAGAACCCTCAGAACTACAGTGCTATGATGTCACTCACTTCCACAGGCCTTGCAGAGTGTAAACAACAACAACCCAGCTTTGTTGTGTATGTAACCATAGGGATTTGTGATGTCACCTAGAACCTTCACAGCAGCGACAGCTTTATGAGGAGCATCAGCACTGCTCTGCCTGAGCAGAACCATCACCGCCATAGGTTGTCAAATAACCCGGGTTTAACCCACACAGGTAAGTCCAATGGGGTGCAGGCATGTCCTCTATGCTTACAGCTTCCCGTGGGTGTTGGTTTGATACCGTTTGGGGACAGCCAAGGAGGCATCTGCAGGCAACAAAGGTAGGTGTGTGCTTGTGTGTGTGTTTCCTATGCAGATCCTAAGCCCAGTGTCACATGCAAGTAGGAGGAGTAAGAAGGGTTCCTGGCAAATCCGGGTTATGGATTGCATTTAAAAAGGCCCCGTGGGAGTGCAATGGGCCCCTGTCTTGCTGCTTAGCAATAATGGTATGGGTTTAGGTTCTGCTGTGTGTACTGGTGGTTGACTGCCCCCCAGCCCAGAGTGTGCATGGAAAATTGTCTGGCAGCCTCCCTGACAGCAAGCAGTGATAGTGCCCATGAAGGGCACCTTGTTGGGCCCGCCCCTTTCACGGTTATCGCTTCTCGGCCTTTTGGCTAAGATCAAGTGTAGTATCTGTTCTTATCAGTTTAATATCTGATACGTCCCCTATCTGGGGACCATATATTAAATGGATTTTTGAGAACGGGGGCCGATTTCGAAGCTTGCTTCCGTCGCCCTATGCATTGACCCGATATGGCAGTATCTTCGGGTACAGTGCACCACCCCCTTACAGGGTTAAAAAGAAAGATTCCTACTTTCATTGCTACCTGCTTGCTGGCTAGCCAGCTAGCCAGCCCTGTGGGCCTTGCTGCTGCTGCAGCCAAAAAACAAAAGGTGGTGCTGCTGCTGCTTCTGCTTCTGCTTGTGTCTGGCCGCTGTTGGAGCGTCCAGGCACAGGACTTCTGCTGCTGCTGACTAAATGGCCTCCTTAATTGGATCATTTGAGTAGCCAGCACACCTGTGCAGGTAGGGCATGACATGATAGGCAGCTGCCTTGATAGCGGGTGGGTGCTGAATGTTCCTAATTGACAAAATAAGATTAATGCTTATGAAGAAATATAAAATCTCATCCCTTCCCCAATATCGCGCCACACCCCTACCCCTTAATTCCCTGGTTGAACTTGATGGACATATGTCTTTTTTCGACCGTACTAACTATGTAACTATGTAACATAACATGGGGGGGGGTCTCCTGGCTGTTCACACAGGTGTGTCATTGCTGTACATTGACCATGCATTGCTTCTGTGGTATTGCAAAGGCAAAGACAAATGCTTCCAGCCATCCATTGCACTAATGGATTGGTCATCAGCTGGCTGTCTATGTCCCGCATCAATATAGACCAAAGTACAGAGGGTTAGGCTATGCTATTGTGCACCTACCTGATGCATCAGAAGGTGCGAGGCCCTTGCTAAATTCTGTGCACAGACTTTGAGATCTATACTTTAGACTGTATCTAAACCTGCTCCAACATGGACTGACATTCTGGCCTACTTTCAGCCGATGCGACTTGTCTGTCGCTGAACAGTCGCTTTTTATGTATTCAGCACCTATGTATAATGTTGTAAAAATGCTCTAGAAGCTAAAGTCGCAGAAATGTCACACATATTTGGCCTGCAACTTTCTGTGCGACAAATTCAGACAGGAAAAATCAGTATAAATCCTTAGAAAATTATCCCCCAGTGTCTCCATCTGCTGGCGGTATTGAATAAGCATTGCTGCACTGATGGGGTATGCATTAGACGAAAAAAAAGAAGAAAAAGAAGAATAATACGCCCAGAAAAGAGGCGAAAAGGAGAAAAACGTAAAAAAACGTGAAAAAAAAGTAAGAGGAAGAGAAGGGAAAAAAAGGTGGAAATGGGTTTAAAAGTGATTTCGGCGGAGAAATATATATATATATATATATATATATATATATATATATATATACGCGCACACACACACATATATATAAACGTATTCTCCGTTGAGATATTGCAGCCGCTGCTGTGTCCAGGCCCAGGAGCCTTAGCACTGTGCTGTGATGTCACTCAATACCACTGACATCACTAGGTGTAAACAACATCTCTCCTTTGCTGTGTATGTGACTATGGAGCTGTTTGGTGATGTCGTCTATTATGGCCTTCATAGAAGCAACAGGAGATTGTTGCATCCATCTAGAACCCTCAGAACTACAGTGCTATGATGTCACTCACTTCCACAGGCCTTGCAGAGTGTAAACAACAACAACCCAGCTTTGTTGTGTATGTAACCATAGGGATTTGTGATGTCACCTAGAACCTTCACAGCAGCGACAGCTTTATGAGGAGCATCAGCACTGCTCTGCCTGAGCAGAACCATCACCGCCATAGGTTGTCAAATAACCCGGGTTTAACCCACACAGGTAAGTCCAATGGGGTGCAGGCATGTCCTCTATGCTTACAGCTTCCCGTGGGTGTTGGTTTGATACCGTTTGGGGACAGCCAAGGAGGCATCTGCAGGCAACAAAGGTAGGTGTGTGCTTGTGTGTGTGTTTCCTATGCAGATCCTAAGCCCAGTGTCACATGCAAGTAGGAGGAGTAAGAAGGGTTCCTGGCAAATCCGGGTTATGGATTGCATTTAAAAAGGCCCCGTGGGAGTGCAATGGGCCCCTGTCTTGCTGCTTAGCAATAATGGTATGGGTTTAGGTTCTGCTGTGTGTACTGGTGGTTGACTGCCCCCCAGCCCAGAGTGTGCATGGAAAATTGTCTGGCAGCCTCCCTGACAGCAAGCAGTGATAGTGCCCATGAAGGGCACCTTGTTGGGCCCGCCCCTTTCACGGTTATCGCTTCTCGGCCTTTTGGCTAAGATCAAGTGTAGTATCTGTTCTTATCAGTTTAATATCTGATACGTCCCCTATCTGGGGACCATATATTAAATGGATTTTTGAGAACGGGGGCCGATTTCGAAGCTTGCTTCCGTCGCCCTATGCATTGACCCGATATGGCAGTATCTTCGGGTACAGTGCACCACCCCCTTACAGGGTTAAAAAGAAAGATTCCTACTTTCATTGCTACCTGCTTGCTGGCTAGCCAGCTAGCCAGCCCTGTGGGCCTTGCTGCTGCTGCAGCCAAAAAACAAAAGGTGGTGCTGCTGCTGCTTCTGCTGCTTCTGCTTCTGCTTGTGTCTGGCCGCTGTTGGAGCGTCCAGGCACAGGACTTCTGCTGCTGCTGACTAAATGGCCTCCTTAATTGGATCATTTGAGTAGCCAGCACACCTGTGCAGGTAGGGCATGACATGATAGGCAGCTGCCTTGATAGCGGGTGGGTGCTGAATGTTCCTAATTGACAAAATAAGATTAATGCTTATGAAGAAATATAAAATCTCATCCCTTCCCCAATATCGCGCCACACCCCTACCCCTTAATTCCCTGGTTGAACTTGATGGACATATGTCTTTTTTCGACCGTACTAACTATGTAACTATGTAACATAACATGGGGGGGGGGGGGGGGTCTCCTGGCTGTTCACACAGGTGTGTCATTGCTGTACATTGACCATGCATTGCTTCTGTGGTATTGCAAAGGCAAAGACAAATGCTTCCAGCCATCCATTGCACTAATGGATTGGTCATCAGCTGGCTGTCTATGTCCCGCATCAATATAGACCAAAGTACAGAGGGTTAGGCTATGCTATTGTGCACCTACCTGATGCATCAGAAGGTGCGAGGCCCTTGCTAAATTCTGTGCACAGACTTTGAGATCTATACTTTAGACTGTATCTAAACCTGCTCCAACATGGACTGACATTCTGGCCTACTTTCAGCCGATGCGACTTGTCTGTCGCTGAACAGTCGCTTTTTATGTATTCAGCACCTATGTATAATGTTGTAAAAATGCTCTAGAAGCTAAAGTCGCAGAAATGTCACACATATTTGGCCTGCAACTTTCTGTGCGACAAATTCAGACAGGAAAAATCAGTATAAATCCTTAGAAAATTATCCCCCAGTGTCTCCATCTGCTGGCGGTATTGAATAAGCATTGCTGCACTGATGGGGTATGCATTAGACAAAAAAAAAGAAGAAAAAGAAGAATAATACGCCCAGAAAAGAGGCGAAAAGGAGAAAAACGTAAAAAAACGTGAAAAAAAAGTAAGAGGAAGAGAAGGGAAAAAAAGGTGGAAATGGGTTTAAAAGTGATTTCGGCGGAGAAATATATATATATATATATATATATATATATATATATACGCACACACACACATATATATAAACGTATTCTCCGTTGAGATATTGCAGCCGCTGCTGTGTCCAGGCCCAGGAGCCTTAGCACTGTGCTGTGATGTCACTCAATACCACTGACATCACTAGGTGTAAACAACATCTCTCCTTTGCTGTGTATGTGACTATGGAGCTGTTTGGTGATGTCGTCTATTATGGCCTTCATAGAAGCAACAGGAGGTTGTTGCATCCATCTAGAACCCTCAGAACTACAGTGCTATGATGTCACTCACTTCCACAGGCCTTGCAGAGTGTAAACAACAACAACCCAGCTTTGTTGTGTATGTAACCATAGGGATTTGTGATGTCACCTAGAACCTTCACAGCAGCGACAGCTTTATGAGGAGCATCAGCACTGCTCTGCCTGAGCAGAACCATCACCGCCATAGGTTGTCAAATAACCCGGGTTTAACCCACACAGGTAAGTCCAATGGGGTGCAGGCATGTCCTCTATGCTTACAGCTTCCCGTGGGTGTTGGTTTGATACCGTTTGGGGACAGCCAAGGAGGCATCTGCAGGCAACAAAGGTAGGTGTGTGCTTGTGTGTGTGTTTCCTATGCAGATCCTAAGCCCAGTGTCACATGCAAGTAGGAGGAATAAGAAGGGTTCCTGGCAAATCCGGGTTATGGATTGCATTTAAAAAGGCCCCGTGGGAGTGCAATGGGCCCCTGTCTTGCTGCTTAGCAATAATGGTATGGGTTTAGGTTCTGCTGTGTGTACTGGTGGTTGACTGCCCCCCAGCCCAGAGTGTGCATGGAAAATTGTCTGGCAGCCTCCCTGACAGCAAGCAGTGATAGTGCCCATGAAGGGCACCTTGTTGGGCCCGCCCCTTTCACGGTTATCGCTTCTCGGCCTTTTGGCTAAGATCAAGTGTAGTATCTGTTCTTATCAGTTTAATATCTGATACGTCCCCTATCTGGGGACCATATATTAAATGGATTTTTGAGAACGGGGGCCAATTTCGAAGCTTGCTTCCGTCGCCCTATGCATTGACCCGATATGGCAGTATCTTCGGGTACAGTGCACCACCCCCTTACAGGGTTAAAAAGAAAGATTCCTACTTTCATTGCTACCTGCTTGCTGGCTAGCCAGCTAGCCAGCCCTGTGGGCCTTGCTGCTGCTGCAGCCAAAAAACAAAAGGTGGTGCTGCTGCTGCTTCTGCTGCTTCTGCTTCTGCTTGTGTCTGGCCGCTGTTGGAGCGTCCAGGCACAGGACTTCTGCTGCTGCTGACTAAATGGCCTCCTTAATTGGATCATTTGAGTAGCCAGCACACCTGTGCAGGTAGGGCATGACATGATAGGCAGCTGCCTTGATAGCGGGTGGGTGCTGAATGTTCCTAATTGACAAAATAAGATTAATGCTTATGAAGAAATATAAAATCTCATCCCTTCCCCAATATCGCGCCACACCCCTACCCCTTAATTCCCTGGTTGAACTTGATGGACATATGTCTTTTTTCGACCGTACTAACTATGTAACTATGTAACATAACATGGGGGGGGGGGGGTCTCCTGGCTGTTCACACAGGTGTGTCATTGCTGTACATTGACCATGCATTGCTTCTGTGGTATTGCAAAGGCAAAGACAAATGCTTCCAGCCATCCATTGCACTAATGGATTGGTCATCAGCTGGCTGTCTATGTCCCGCATCAATATAGACCAAAGTACAGAGGGTTAGGCTATGCTATTGTGCACCTACCTGATGCATCAGAAGGTGCGAGGCCCTTGCTAAATTCTGTGCACAGACTTTGAGATCTATACTTTAGACTGTATCTAAACCTGCTCCAACATGGACTGACATTCTGGCCTACTTTCAGCCGATGCGACTTGTCTGTCGCTGAACAGTCGCTTTTTATGTATTCAGCACCTATGTATAATGTTGTAAAAATGCTCTAGAAGCTAAAGTCGCAGAAATGTCACACATATTTGGCCTGCAACTTTCTGTGCGACAAATTCAGACAGGAAAAATCAGTATAAATCCTTAGAAAATTATCCCCCAGTGTCTCCATCTGCTGGCGGTATTGAATAAGCATTGCTGCACTGATGGGGTATGCATTAGACGAAAAAAAAGAAGAAAAAGAAGAATAATACGCCCAGAAAAGAGGCGAAAAGGAGAAAAACGTAAAAAAACGTGAAAAAAAAGTAAGAGGAAGAGAAGGGAAAAAAAGGTGGAAATGGGTTTAAAAGTGATTTCGGCGGAGAAATATATATATATATATATATATATATATATATATATATATATATATATATACGCGCACACACACACATATATATAAACGTATTCTCCGTTGAGATATTGCAGCCGCTGCTGTGTCCAGGCCCAGGAGCCTTAGCACTGTGCTGTGATGTCACTCAATACCACTGACATCACTAGGTGTAAACAACATCTCTCCTTTGCTGTGTATGTGACTATGGAGCTGTTTGGTGATGTCGTCTATTATGGCCTTCATAGAAGCAACAGGAGATTGTTGCATCCATCTAGAACCCTCAGAACTACAGTGCTATGATGTCACTCACTTCCACAGGCCTTGCAGAGTGTAAACAACAACAACCCAGCTTTGTTGTGTATGTAACCATAGGGATTTGTGATGTCACCTAGAACCTTCACAGCAGCGACAGCTTTATGAGGAGCATCAGCACTGCTCTGCCTGAGCAGAACCATCACCGCCATAGGTTGTCAAATAACCCGGGTTTAACCCACACAGGTAAGTCCAATGGGGTGCAGGCATGTCCTCTATGCTTACAGCTTCCCGTGGGTGTTGGTTTGATACCGTTTGGGGACAGCCAAGGAGGCATCTGCAGGCAACAAAGGTAGGTGTGTGCTTGTGTGTGTGTTTCCTATGCAGATCCTAAGCCCAGTGTCACATGCAAGTAGGAGGAGTAAGAAGGGTTCCTGGCAAATCCGGGTTATGGATTGCATTTAAAAAGGCCCCGTGGGAGTGCAATGGGCCCCTGTCTTGCTGCTTAGCAATAATGGTATGGGTTTAGGTTCTGCTGTGTGTACTGGTGGTTGACTGCCCCCCAGCCCAGAGTGTGCATGGAAAATTGTCTGGCAGCCTCCCTGACAGCAAGCAGTGATAGTGCCCATGAAGGGCACCTTGTTGGGCCTGCCCCTTTCACGGTTATCGCTTCTCGGCCTTTTGGCTAAGATCAAGTGTAGTATCTGTTCTTATCAGTTTAATATCTGATACGTCCCCTATCTGGGGACCATATATTAAATGGATTTTTGAGAACGGGGGCCGATTTCGAAGCTTGCTTCCGTCGCCCTATGCATTGACCCGATATGGCAGTATCTTCGGGTACAGTGCACCACCCCCTTACAGGGTTAAAAAGAAAGATTCCTACTTTCATTGCTACCTGCTTGCTGGCTAGCCAGCTAGCCAGCCCTGTGGGCCTTGCTGCTGCTGCAGCCAAAAAACAAAAGGTGGTGCTGCTGCTGCTTCTGCTGCTTCTGCTTCTGCTTGTGTCTGGCCGCTGTTGGAGCGTCCAGGCACAGGACTTCTGCTGCTGCTGACTAAATGGCCTCCTTAATTGGATCATTTGAGTAGCCAGCACACCTGTGCAGGTAGGGCATGACATGATAGGCAGCTGCCTTGATAGTGGGTGGGTGCTGAATGTTCCTAATTGACAAAATAAGATTAATGCTTATGAAGAAATATAAAATCTCATCCCTTCCCCAATATCGCGCCACACCCCTACCCCTTAATTCCCTGGTTGAACTTGATGGACATATGTCTTTTTTCGACCGTACTAACTATGTAACTATGTAACATAACATGGGGGGGGGGGGTCTCCTGGCTGTTCACACAGGTGTGTCATTGCTGTACATTGACCATGCATTGCTTCTGTGGTATTGCAAAGGCAAAGACAAATGCTTCCAGCCATCCATTGCACTAATGGATTGGTCATCAGCTGGCTGTCTATGTCCCGCATCAATATAGACCAAAGTACAGAGGGTTAGGCTATGCTATTGTGCACCTACCTGATGCATCAGAAGGTGCGAGGCCCTTGCTAAATTCTGTGCACAGACTTTGAGATCTATACTTTAGACTGTATCTAAACCTGCTCCAACATGGACTGACATTCTGGCCTACTTTCAGCCGATGCGACTTGTCTGTCGCTGAACAGTCGCTTTTTATGTATTCAGCACCTATGTATAATGTTGTAAAAATGCTCTAGAAGCTAAAGTCGCAGAAATGTCACACATATTTGGCCTGCAACTTTCTGTGCGACAAATTCAGACAGGAAAAATCAGTATAAATCCTTAGAAAATTATCCCCCAGTGTCTCCATCTGCTGGCGGTATTGAATAAGCATTGCTGCACTGATGGGGTATGCATTAGACGAAAAAAAAGAAGAAAAAGAAGAATAATACGCCCAGAAAAGAGGCGAAAAGGAGAAAAACGTAAAAAAACGTGAAAAAAAAGTAAGAGGAAGAGAAGGGAAAAAAAGGTGGAAATGGGTTTAAAAGTGATTTCGGCGGAGAAATATATATATATATATATATATATATATATATATATATATATACGCGCACACACACACATATATATAAACGTATTCTCCGTTGAGATATTGCAGCCGCTGCTGTGTCCAGGCCCAGGAGCCTTAGCACTGTGCTGTGATGTCACTCAATACCACTGACATCACTAGGTGTAAACAACATCTCTCCTTTGCTGTGTATGTGACTATGGAGCTGTTTGGTGATGTCGTCTATTATGGCCTTCATAGAAGCAACAGGAGGTTGTTGCATCCATCTAGAACCCTCAGAACTACAGTGCTATGATGTCACTCACTTCCACAGGCCTTGCAGAGTGTAAACAACAACAACCCAGCTTTGTTGTGTATGTAACCATAGGGATTTGATTTGTGATGTCACCTAGAACCTTCACAGCAGCGACAGCTTTATGAGGAGCATCAGAACTGCTCTGCCTGAGCAGAACCATCACCGCCATAGGTTGTCAAATAACCCGGGTTTAACCCACACAGGTAAGTCCAATGGGGTGCAGGCATGTCCTCTATGCTTACAGCTTCCCGTGGGTGTTGGTTTGATACCGTTTGGGGACAGCCAAGGAGGCATCTGCAGGCAACAAAGGTAGGTGTGTGCTTGTGTGTGTTTCCTATGCAGATCCTAAGCCCAGTGTCACATGCAAGTAGGAGGAGTAAGAAGGGTTCCTGGCAAATCCGGGTTATGGATTGCATTTAAAAAGGCCCCGTGGGAGTGCAATGGGCCCCTGTCTTGCTGCTTAGCAATAATGGTATGGGTTTAGGTTCTGCTGTGTGTACTGGTGGTTGACTGCCCCCCAGCCCAGAGTGTGCATGGAAAATTGTCTGGCAGCCTCCCTGACAGCAAGCAGTGATAGTGCCCATGAAGGGCACCTTGTTGGGCCCGCCCCTTTCACGGTTATCGCTTCTCGGCCTTTTGGCTAAGATCAAGTGTAGTATCTGTTCTTATCAGTTTAATATCTGATACGTCCCCTATCTGGGGACCATATATTAAATGGATTTTTGAGAACGGGGGCCGATTTCGAAGCTTGCTTCCGTCGCCCTATGCATTGACCCGATATGGCAGTATCTTCGGGTACAGTGCACCACCCCCTTACAGGGTTAAAAAGAAAGATTCCTACTTTCATTGCTACCTGCTTGCTGGCTAGCCAGCTAGCCAGCCCTGTGGGCCTTGCTGCTGCTGCAGCCAAAAAACAAAAGGTGGTGCTGCTGCTTCTGCTGCTTCTGCTTCTGCTTGTGTCTGGCCGCTGTTGGAGCGTCCAGGCACAGGACTTCTGCTGCTGCTGACTAAATGGCCTCCTTAATTGGATCATTTGAGTAGCCAGCACACCTGTGCAGGTAGGGCATGACATGATAGGCAGCTGCCTTGATAGCGGGTGGGTGCTGAATGTTCCTAATTGACAAAATAAGATTAATGCTTATGAAGAAATATAAAATCTCATCCCTTCCCCAATATCGCGCCACACCCCTACCCCTTAATTCCCTGGTTGAACTTGATGGACATATGTCTTTTTTCGACCGTACTAACTATGTAACTATGTAACATAACATGGGGGGGGGGGGGTCTCCTGGCTGTTCACACAGGTGTGTCATTGCTGTACATTGACCATGCATTGCTTCTGTGGTATTGCAAAGGCAAAGACAAATGCTTCCAGCCATCCATTGCACTAATGGATTGGTCCTCAGCTGGCTGTCTATGTCCCGCATCAATATAGACCAAAGTACAGAGGGTTAGGCTATGCTATTGTGCACCTACCTGATGCATCAGAAGGTGCGAGGCCCTTGCTAAATTCTGTGCACAGACTTTGAGATCTATACTTTAGACTGTATCTAAACCTGCTCCAACATGGACTGACATTCTGGCCTACTTTCAGCCGATGCGACTTGTCTGTCGCTGAACAGTCGCTTTTTATGTATTCAGCACCTATGTATAATGTTGTAAAAATGCTCTAGAAGCTAAAGTCGCAGAAATGTCACACATATTTGGCCTGCAACTTTCTGTGCGACAAATTCAGACAGGAAAAATCAGTATAAATCCTTAGAAAATTATCCCCCAGTGTCTCCATCTGCTGGCGGTATTGAATAAGCATTGCTGCACTGATGGGGTATGCATTAGACGAAAAAAAAGAAGAAAAAGAAGAATAATACGCCCAGAAAAGAGGCGAAAAGGAGAAAAACGTAAAAAAACGTGAAAAAAAAGTAAGAGGAAGAGAAGGGAAAAAAAGGTGGAAATGGGTTTAAAAGTGATTTCGGCGGAGAAATATATATATATATATATATATATATATATATATATATATATATACGCGCACACACACACATATATATAAACGTATTCTCCGTTGAGATATTGCAGCCGCTGCTGTGTCCAGGCCCAGGAGCCTTAGCACTGTGCTGTGATGTCACTCAATACCACTGACATCACTAGGTGTAAACAACATCTCTCCTTTGCTGTGTATGTGACTATGGAGCTGTTTGGTGATGTCGTCTATTATGGCCTTCATAGAAGCAACAGGAGATTGTTGCATCCATCTAGAACCCTCAGAACTACAGTGCTATGATGTCACTCACTTCCACAGGCCTTGCAGAGTGTAAACAACAACAACCCAGCTTTGTTGTGTATGTAACCATAGGGATTTGTGATGTCACCTAGAACCTTCACAGCAGCGACAGCTTTATGAGGAGCATCAGCACTGCTCTGCCTGAGCAGAACCATCACCGCCATAGGTTGTCAAATAACCCGGGTTTAAACCACACAGGTAAGTCCAATGGGGTGCAGGCATGTCCTCTATGCGTACAGCTTCCCGTGGGTGTTGGTTTGATACCGTTTGGGGACAGCCAAGGAGGCATCTGCAGGCAACAAAGGTAGGTGTGTGCTTGTGTGTGTGTTTCCTATGCAGATCCTAAGCCCAGTGTCACATGCAAGTAGGAGGAGTAAGAAGGGTTCCTGGCAAATCCGGGTTATGGATTGCATTTAAAAAGGCCCCGTGGGAGTGCAATGGGCCCCTGTCTTGCTGCTTAGCAATAATGGTATGGGTTTAGGTTCTGCTGTGTGTACTGGTGGTTGACTGCCCCCCAGCCCAGAGTGTGCATGGAAAATTGTCTGGCAGCCTCCCTGACAGCAAGCAGTGATAGTGCCCATGAAGGGCACCTTGTTGGGCCCGCCCCTTTCACGGTTATCGCTTCTCGGCCTTTTGGCTAAGATCAAGTGTAGTATCTGTTCTTATCAGTTTAATATCTGATACGTCCCCTATCTGGGGACCATATATTAAATGGATTTTTGAGAACGGGGGCCGATTTCGAAGCTTGCTTCCGTCGCCCTATGCATTGACCCGATATGGCAGTATCTTCGGGTACAGTGCACCACCCCCTTACAGGGTTAAAAAGAAAGATTCCTACTTTCATTGCTACCTGCTTGCTGGCTAGCCAGCTAGCCAGCCCTGTGGGCCTTGCTGCTGCTGCAGCCAAAAAACAAAAGGTGGTGCTGCTGCTGCTTCTGCTGCTTCTGCTTCTGCTTGTGTCTGGCCGCTGTTGGAGCGTCCAGGCACAGGACTTCTGCTGCTGCTGACTAAATGGCCTCCTTAATTGGATCATTTGAGTAGCCAGCACACCTGTGCAGGTAGGGCATGACATGATAGGCAGCTGCCTTGATAGCGGGTGGGTGCTGAATGTTCCTAATTGACAAAATAAGATTAATGCTTATGAAGAAATATAAAATCTCATCCCTTCCCCAATATCGCGCCACACCCCTACCCCTTAATTCCCTGGTTGAACTTGATGGACATATGTCTTTTTTCGACCGTACTAACTATGTAACTATGTAACATAACATGGGGGGGGGGGGGGTCTCCTGGCTGTTCACACAGGTGTGTCATTGCTGTACATTGACCATGCATTGCTTCTGTGGTATTGCAAAGGCAAAGACAAATGCTTCCAGCCATCCATTGCACTAATGGATTGGTCATCAGCTGGCTGTCTATGTCCCGCATCAATATAGACCAAAGTACAGAGGGTTAGGCTATGCTATTGTGCACCTACCTGATGCATCAGAAGGTGCGAGGCCCTTGCTAAATTCTGTGCACAGACTTTGAGATCTATACTTTAGACTGTATCTAAACCTGCTCCAACATGGACTGACATTCTGGCCTACTTTCAGCCGATGCGACTTGTCTGTCGCTGAACAGTCGCTTTTTATGTATTCAGCACCTATGTATAATGTTGTAAAAATGCTCTAGAAGCTAAAGTCGCAGAAATGTCACACATATTTGGCCTGCAACTTTCTGTGCGACAAATTCAGACAGGAAAAATCAGTATAAATCCTTAGAAAATTATCCCCCAGTGTCTCCATCTGCTGGCGGTATTGAATAAGCATTGCTGCACTGATGGGGTATGCATTAGACGAAAAAAAAGAAGAAAAAGAAGAATAATACGCCCAGAAAAGAGGCGAAAAGGAGAAAAACGTAAAAAAACGTGAAAAAAAAGTAAGAGGAAGAGAAGGGAAAAAAAGGTGGAAATGGGTTTAAAAGTGATTTCGGCGGAGAAATATATATATATATATATATATATATATATATATATATATATATATATATACGCGCACACACACACATATATATAAACGTATTCTCCGTTGAGATATTGCAGCCGCTGCTGTGTCCAGGCCCAGGAGCCTTAGCACTGTGCTGTGATGTCACTCAATACCACTGACATCACTAGGTGTAAACAACATCTCTCCTTTGCTGTGTATGTGACTATGGAGCTGTTTGGTGATGTCGTCTATTATGGCCTTCATAGAAGCAACAGGAGGTTGTTGCATCCATCTAGAACCCTCAGAACTACAGTGCTATGATGTCACTCACTTCCACAGGCCTTGCAGAGTGTAAACAACAACAACCCAGCTTTGTTGTGTATGTAACCATAGGGATTTGTGATGTCACCTAGAACCTTCACAGCAGCGACAGCTTTATGAGGAGCATCAGCACTGCTCTGCCTGAGCAGAACCATCACCGCCATAGGTTGTCAAATAACCCGGGTTTAACCCACACAGGTAAGTCCAATGGGGTGCAGGCATGTCCTCTATGCTTACAGCTTCCCGTGGGTGTTGGTTTGATACCGTTTGGGGACAGCCAAGGAGGCATCTGCAGGCAACAAAGGTAGGTGTGTGCTTGTGTGTGTGTTTCCTATGCAGATCCTAAGCCCAGTGTCACATGCAAGTAGGAGGAGTAAGAAGGGTTCCTGGCAAATCCGGGTTATGGATTGCATTTAAAAAGGCCCCGTGGGAGTGCAATGGGCCCCTGTCTTGCTGCTTAGCAATAATGGTATGGGTTTAGGTTCTGCTGTGTGTACTGGTGGTTGACTGCCCCCCAGCCCAGAGTGTGCATGGAAAATTGTCTGGCAGCCTCCCTGACAGCAAGCAGTGATAGTGCCCATGAAGGGCACCTTGTTGGGCCCGCCCCTTTCACGGTTATCGCTTCTCGGCCTTTTGGCTAAGATCAAGTGTAGTATCTGTTCTTATCAGTTTAATATCTGATACGTCCCCTATCTGGGGACCATATATTAAATGGATTTTTGAGAACGGGGGCCGATTTCGAAGCTTGCTTCCGTCGCCCTATGCATTGACCCGATATGGCAGTATCTTCGGGTACAGTGCACCACCCCCTTACAGGGTTAAAAAGAAAGATTCCTACTTTCATTGCTACCTGCTTGCTGGCTAGCCAGCTAGCCAGCCCTGTGGGCCTTGCTGCTGCTGCAGCCAAAAAACAAAAGGTGGTGCTGCTGCTGCTTCTGCTGCTTCTGCTTCTGCTTGTGTCTGGCCGCTGTTGGAGCGTCCAGGCACAGGACTTCTGCTGCTGCTGACTAAATGGCCTCCTTAATTGGATCATTTGAGTAGCCAGCACACCTGTGCAGGTAGGGCATGACATGATAGGCAGCTGCCTTGATAGCGGGTGGGTGCTGAATGTTCCTAATTGACAAAATAAGATTAATGCTTATGAAGAAATATAAAATCTCATCCCTTCCCCAATATCGCGCCACACCCCTACCCCTTAATTCCCTGGTTGAACTTGATGGACATATGTCTTTTTTCGACCGTACTAACTATGTAACTATGTAACATAACATGGGGGGGGGGGGGTCTCCTGGCTGTTCACACAGGTGTGTCATTGCTGTACATTGACCATGCATTGCTTCTGTGGTATTGCAAAGGCAAAGACAAATGCTTCCAGCCATCCATTGCACTAATGGATTGGTCATCAGCTGGCTGTCTATGTCCCGCATCAATATAGACCAAAGTACAGAGGGTTAGGCTATGCTATTGTGCACCTACCTGATGCATCAGAAGGTGCGAGGCCCTTGCTAAATTCTGTGCACAGACTTTGAGATCTATACTTTAGACTGTATCTAAACCTGCTCCAACATGGACTGACATTCTGGCCTACTTTCAGCCGATGCGACTTGTCTGTCGCTGAACAGTCGCTTTTTATGTATTCAGCACCTATGTATAATGTTGTAAAAATGCTCTAGAAGCTAAAGTCGCAGAAATGTCACACATATTTGGCCTGCAACTTTCTGTGCGACAAATTCAGACAGGAAAAATCAGTATAAATCCTTAGAAAATTATCCCCCAGTGTCTCCATCTGCTGGCGGTATTGAATAAGCATTGCTGCACTGATGGGGTATGCATTAGACGAAAAAAAAGAAGAAAAAGAAGAATAATACGCCCAGAAAAGAGGCGAAAAGGAGAAAAACGTAAAAAAACGTGAAAAAAAAGTAAGAGGAAGAGAAGGGAAAAAAAGGTGGAAATGGGTTTAAAAGTGATTTCGGCGGAGAAATATATATATATATATATATATATATATATATATATATATATACGCGCACACACACACATATATATAAACGTATTCTCCGTTGAGATATTGCAGCCGCTGCTGTGTCCAGGCCCAGGAGCCTTAGCACTGTGCTGTGATGTCACTCAATACCACTGACATCACTAGGTGTAAACAACATCTCTCCTTTGCTGTGTATGTGACTATGGAGCTGTTTGGTGATGTCGTCTATTATGGCCTTCATAGAAGCAACAGGAGATTGTTGCATCCATCTAGAACCCTCAGAACTACAGTGCTATGATGTCACTCACTTCCACAGGCCTCAGAGTGTAAACAACAACAACCCAGCTTTGTTGTGTATGTAACCATAGGGATTTGTGATGTCACCTAGAACCTTCACAGCAGCGACAGCTTTATGAGGAGCATCAGCACTGCTCTGCCTGAGCAGAACCATCACCGCCATAGGTTGTCAAATAACCCGGGTTTAACCCACACAGGTAAGTCCAATGGGGTGCAGGCATGTCCTCTATGCTTACAGCTTCCCGTGGGTGTTGGTTTGATACCGTTTGGGGACAGCCAAGGAGGCATCTGCAGGCAACAAAGGTAGGTGTGTGCTTGTGTGTGTGTTTCCTATGCAGATCCTAAGCCCAGTGTCACATGCAAGTAGGAGGAGTAAGAAGGGTTCCTGGCAAATCCGGGTTATGGATTACATTTAAAAAGGCCCCGTGGGAGTGCAATGGGCCCCTGTCTTGCTGCTTAGCAATAATGGTATGGGTTTAGGTTCTGCTGTGTGTACTGGTGGTTGACTGCCCCCCAGCCCAGAGTGTGCATGGAAAATTGTCTGGCAGCCTCCCTGACAGCAAGCAGTGATAGTGCCCATGAAGGGCACCTTGTTGGGCCCGCCCCTTTCACGGTTATCGCTTCTCGGCCTTTTGGCTAAGATCAAGTGTAGTATCTGTTCTTATCAGTTTAATATCTGATACGTCCCCTATCTGGGGACCATATATTAAATGGATTTTTGAGAACGGGGGCCGATTTCGAAGCTTGCTTCCGTCGCCCTATGCATTGACCCGATATGGCAGTATCTTCGGGTACAGTGCACCACCCCCTTACAGGGTTAAAAAGAAAGATTCCTACTTTCATTGCTACCTGCTTGCTGGCTAGCCAGCTAGCCAGCCCTGTGGGCCTTGCTGCTGCTGCAGCCAAAAAACAAAAGGTGGTGCTGCTGCTGCTTCTGCTGCTTCTGCTTCTGCTTGTGTCTGGCCGCTGTTGGAGCGTCCAGGCACAGGACTTCTGCTGCTGCTGACTAAATGGCCTCCTTAATTGGATCATTTGAGTAGCCAGCACACCTGTGCAGGTAGGGCATGACATGATAGGCAGCTGCCTTGATAGCGGGTGGGTGCTGAATGTTCCTAATTGACAAAATAAGATTAATGCTTATGAAGAAATATAAAATCTCATCCCTTCCCCAATATCGCGCCACACCCCTACCCCTTAATTCCCTGGTTGAACTTGATGGACATATGTCTTTTTTCGACCGTACTAACTATGTAACTATGTAACATAACATGGGGGGGGGGGGGGGGGGTCTCCTGGCTGTTCACACAGGTGTGTCATTGCTGTACATTGACCATGCATTGCTTCTGTGGTATTGCAAAGGCAAAGACAAATGCTTCCAGCCATCCATTGCACTAATGGATTGGTCATCAGCTGGCTGTCTATGTCCCGCATCAATATAGACCAAAGTACAGAGGGTTAGGTTATGCTATTGTGCACCTACCTGATGCATCAGAAGGTGCGAGGCCCTTGCTAAATTCTGTGCACAGACTTTGAGATCTATACTTTAGACTGTATCTAAACCTGCTCCAACATGGACTGACATTCTGGCCTACTTTCAGCCGATGCGACTTGTCTGTCGCTGAACAGTCGCTTTTTATGTATTCAGCACCTATGTATAATGTTGTAAAAATGCTCTAGAAGCTAAAGTCGCAGAAATGTCACACATATTTGGCCTGCAACTTTCTGTGCGACAAATTCAGACAGGAAAAATCAGTATAAATCCTTAGAAAATTATCCCCCAGTGTCTCCATCTGCTGGCGGTATTGAATAAGCATTGCTGCACTGATGGGGTATGCATTAGACGAAAAAAAAGAAGAAAAAGAAGAATAATACGCCCAGAAAAGAGGCGAAAAGGAGAAAAACGTAAAAAAACGTGAAAAAAAAGTAAGAGGAAGAGAAGGGAAAAAAAGGTGGAAATGGGTTTAAAAGTGATTTCGGCGGAGAAATATATATATATATATATATATATATATATATATATATACGCGCACACACACACATATATATAAACGTATTCTCCGTTGAGATATTGCAGCCGCTGCTGTGTCCAGGCCCAGGAGCCTTAGCACTGTGCTGTGATGTCACTCAATACCACTGACATCACTAGGTGTAAACAACATCTCTCCTTTGCTGTGTATGTGACTATGGAGCTGTTTGGTGATGTCGTCTATTATGGCCTTCATAGAAGCAACAGGAGATTGTTGCATCCATCTAGAACCCTCAGAACTACAGTGCTATGATGTCACTCACTTCCACAGGCCTTGCAGAGTGTAAACAACAACAACCCAGCTTTGTTGTGTATGTAACCATAGGGATTTGTGATGTCACCTAGAACCTTCACAGCAGCGACAGCTTTATGAGGAGCATCAGCACTGCTCTGCCTGAGCAGAACCATCACCGCCATAGGTTGTCAAATAACCCGGGTTTAACCCACACAGGTAAGTCCAATGGGGTGCAGGCATGTCCTCTATGCTTACAGCTTCCCGTGGGTGTTGGTTTGATACCGTTTGGGGACAGCCAAGGAGGCATCTGCAGGCAACAAAGGTAGGTGTGTGCTTGTGTGTGTGTTTCCTATGCAGATCCTAAGCCCAGTGTCACATGCAAGTAGGAGGAGTAAGAAGGGTTCCTGGCAAATCCGGGTTATGGATTGCATTTAAAAAGGCCCCGTGGGAGTGCAATGGGCCCCTGTCTTGCTGCTTAGCAATAATGGTATGGGTTTAGGTTCTGCTGTGTGTACTGGTGGTTGACTGCCCCCCAGCCCAGAGTGTGCATGGAAAATTGTCTGGCAGCCTCCCTGACAGCAAGCAGTGATAGTGCCCATGAAGGGCACCTTGTTGGGCCCGCCCCTTTCACGGTTATCGCTTCTCGGCCTTTTGGCTAAGATCAAGTGTAGTATCTGTTCTTATCAGTTTAATATCTGATACATCCCCTATCTGGGGACCATATATTAAATGGATTTTTGAGAACGGGGGCCGATTTCGAAGCTTGCTTCCGTCGCCCTATGCATTGACCCGATATGGCAGTATCTTCGGGTACAGTGCACCACCCCCTTACAGGGTTAAAAAGAAAGATTCCTACTTTCATTGCTACCTGCTTGCTGGCTAGCCAGCTAGCCAGCCCTGTGGGCCTTGCTGCTGCTGCAGCCAAAAAACAAAAGGTGGTGCTGCTGCTGCTTCTGCTGCTTCTGCTTCTGCTTGTGTCTGGCCGCTGTTGGAGCGTCCAGGCACAGGACTTCTGCTGCTGCTGACTAAATGGCCTCCTTAATTGGATCATTTGAGTAGCCAGCACACCTGTGCAGGTAGGGCATGACATGATAGGCAGCTGCCTTGATAGCGGGTGGGTGCTGAATGTTCCTAATTGACAAAATAAGATTAATGCTTATGAAGAAATATAAAATCTCATCCCTTCCCCAATATCGCGCCACACCCCTACCCCTTAATTCCCTGGTTGAACTTGATGGACATATGTCTTTTTTCGACCGTACTAACTATGTAACTATGTAACATAACATGGGGGGGGGGGGGGGGGGGTCTCCTGGCTGTTCACACAGGTGTGTCATTGCTGTACATTGACCATGCATTGCTTCTGTGGTATTGCAAAGGCAAAGACAAATGCTTCCAGCCATCCATTGCACTAATGGATTGGTCATCAGCTGGCTGTCTATGTCCCGCATCAATATAGACCAAAGTACAGAGGGTTAGGTTATGCTATTGTGCACCTACCTGATGCATCAGAAGGTGCGAGGCCCTTGCTAAATTCTGTGCACAGACTTTGAGATCTATACTTTAGACTGTATCTAAACCTGCTCCAACATGGACTGACATTCTGGCCTACTTTCAGCCGATGCGACTTGTCTGTCGCTGAACAGTCGCTTTTTATGTATTCAGCACCTATGTATAATGTTGTAAAAATGCTCTAGAAGCTAAAGTCGCAGAAATGTCACACATATTTGGCCTGCAACTTTCTGTGCGACAAATTCAGACAGGAAAAATCAGTATAAATCCTTAGAAAATTATCCCCCAGTGTCTCCATCTGCTGGCGGTATTGAATAAGCATTGCTGCACTGATGGGGTATGCATTAGACGAAAAAAAAGAAGAAAAAGAAGAATAATACGCCCAGAAAAGAGGCGAAAAGGAGAAAAACGTAAAAAAACGTGAAAAAAAAGTAAGAGGAAGAGAAGGGAAAAAAAGGTGGAAATGGGTTTAAAAGTGATTTCGGCGGAGAAATATATATATATATATATATATATATATATATATATATATACGCGCACACACACACATATATATAAACGTATTCTCCGTTGAGATATTGCAGCCGCTGCTGTGTCCAGGCCCAGGAGCCTTAGCACTGTGCTGTGATGTCACTCAATACCACTGACATCACTAGGTGTAAACAACATCTCTCCTTTGCTGTGTATGTGACTATGGAGCTGTTTGGTGATGTCGTCTATTATGGCCTTCATAGAAGCAACAGGAGATTGTTGCATCCATCTAGAACCCTCAGAACTACAGTGCTATGATGTCACTCACTTCCACAGGCCTTGCAGAGTGTAAACAACAACAACCCAGCTTTGTTGTGTATGTAACCATAGGGATTTGTGATGTCACCTAGAACCTTCACAGCAGCGACAGCTTTATGAGGAGCATCAGCACTGCTCTGCCTGAGCAGAACCATCACCGCCATAGGTTGTCAAATAACCCGGGTTTAACCCACACAGGTAAGTCCAATGGGGTGCAGGCATGTCCTCTATGCTTACAGCTTCCCGTGGGTGTTGGTTTGATACCGTTTGGGGACAGCCAAGGAGGCATCTGCAGGCAACAAAGGTAGGTGTGTGCTTGTGTGTGTGTTTCCTATGCAGATCCTAAGCCCAGTGTCACATGCAAGTAGGAGGAGTAAGAAGGGTTCCTGGCAAATCCGGGTTATGGATTGCATTTAAAAAGGCCCCGTGGGAGTGCAATGGGCCCCTGTCTTGCTGCTTAGCAATAATGGTATGGGTTTAGGTTCTGCTGTGTGTACTGGTGGTTGACTGCCCCCCAGCCCAGAGTGTGCATGGAAAATTGTCTGGCAGCCTCCCTGACAGCAAGCAGTGATAGTGCCCATGAAGGGCACCTTGTTGGGCCCGCCCCTTTCACGGTTATCGCTTCTCGGCCTTTTGGCTAAGATCAAGTGTAGTATCTGTTCTTATCAGTTTAATATCTGATACATCCCCTATCTGGGGACCATATATTAAATGGATTTTTGAGAACGGGGGCCGATTTCGAAGCTTGCTTCCGTCGCCCTATGCATTGACCCGATATGGCAGTATCTTCGGGTACAGTGCACCACCCCCTTACAGGGTTAAAAAGAAAGATTCCTACTTTCATTGCTACCTGCTTGCTGGCTAGCCAGCTAGCCAGCCCTGTGGGCCTTGCTGCTGCTGCAGCCAAAAAACAAAAGGTGGTGCTGCTGCTGCTTCTGCTGCTTCTGCTTCTGCTTGTGTCTGGCCGCTGTTGGAGCGTCCAGGCACAGGACTTCTGCTGCTGCTGACTAAATGGCCTCCTTAATTGGATCATTTGAGTAGCCAGCACACCTGTGCAGGTAGGGCATGACATGATAGGCAGCTGCCTTGATAGCGGGTGGGTGCTGAATGTTCCTAATTGACAAAATAAGATTAATGCTTATGAAGAAATATAAAATCTCATCCCTTCCCCAATATCGCGCCACACCCCTACCCCTTAATTCCCTGGTTGAACTTGATGGACATATGTCTTTTTTCGACCGTACTAACTATGTAACTATGTAACATAACATGGGGGGGGGGGGGGGAGGTCTCCTGGCTGTTCACACAGGTGTGTCATTGCTGTACATTGACCATGCATTGCTTCTGTGGTATTGCAAAGGCAAAGACAAATGCTTCCAGCCATCCATTGCACTAATGGATTGGTCATCAGCTGGCTGTCTATGTCCCGCATCAATATAGACCAAAGTACAGAGGGTTAGGCTATGCTATTGTGCACCTACCTGATGCATCAGAAGGTGCGAGGCCCTTGCTAAATTCTGTGCACAGACTTTGAGATCTATACTTTAGACTGTATCTAAACCTGCTCCAACATGGACTGACATTCTGGCCTACTTTCAGCCGATGCGACTTGTCTGTCGCTGAACAGTCGCTTTTTATGTATTCAGCACCTATGTATAATGTTGTAAAAATGCTCTAGAAGCTAAAGTCGCAGAAATGTCACACATATTTGGCCTGCAACTTTCTGTGCGACAAATTCAGACAGGAAAAATCAGTATAAATCCTTAGAAAATTATCCCCCAGTGTCTCCATCTGCTGGCGGTATTGAATAAGCATTGCTGCACTGATGGGGTATGCATTAGACGAAAAAAAAGAAGAAAAAGAAGAATAATACGCCCAGAAAAGAGGCGAAAAGGAGAAAAACGTAAAAAAACGTGAAAAAAAAGTAAGAGGAAGAGAAGGGAAAAAAAGGTGGAAATGGGTTTAAAAGTGATTTCGGCGGAGAAATATATATATATATATATATATATATATATATATATATATACGCGCACACACACACATATATATAAACGTATTCTCCGTTGAGATATTGCAGCCGCTGCTGTGTCCAGGCCCAGGAGCCTTAGCACTGTGCTGTGATGTCACTCAATACCACTGACATCACTAGGTGTAAACAACATCTCTCCTTTGCTGTGTATGTGACTATGGAGCTGTTTGGTGATGTCGTCTATTATGGCCTTCATAGAAGCAACAGGAGATTGTTGCATCCATCTAGAACCCTCAGAACTACAGTGCTATGATGTCACTCACTTCCACAGGCCTTGCAGAGTGTAAACAACAACAACCCAGCTTTGTTGTGTATGTAACCATAGGGATTTGTGATGTCACCTAGAACCTTCACAGCAGCGACAGCTTTATGAGGAGCATCAGCACTGCTCTGCCTGAGCAGAACCATCACCGCCATAGGTTGTCAAATAACCCGGGTTTAACCCACACAGGTAAGTCCAATGGGGTGCAGGCATGTCCTCTATGCTTACAGCTTCCCGTGGGTGTTGGTTTGATACCGTTTGGGGACAGCCAAGGAGGCATCTGCAGGCAACAAAGGTAGGTGTGTGCTTGTGTGTGTGTTTCCTATGCAGATCCTAAGCCCAGTGTCACATGCAAGTAGGAGGAGTAAGAAGGGTTCCTGGCAAATCCGGGTTATGGATTGCATTTAAAAAGGCCCCGTGGGAGTGCAATGGGCCCCTGTCTTGCTGCTTAGCAATAATGGTATGGGTTTAGGTTCTGCTGTGTGTACTGGTGGTTGACTGCCCCCCAGCCCAGAGTGTGCATGGAAAATTGTCTGGCAGCCTCCCTGACAGCAAGCAGTGATAGTGCCCATGAAGGGCACCTTGTTGGGCCCGCCCCTTTCACGGTTATCGCTTCTCGGCCTTTTGGCTAAGATCAAGTGTAGTATCTGCATTTGGTCTGGTCGGAAGGTGTCTGTGGTACCCCGCTTCTCGGCCTTGGGGGATTGTCTCTCCTTACGGAGGGACTTCACCCCCTTGCTGCTATTGGGGAGCGGGCTTAGTCCACAGACAACGGGTTGCGATCCCCCTGTCTCTGGGACCTTGTGTCTCAGAAGGCATTTTCGGTACGTTGAGCGTTACCTGTAGCTTCGGAAGCACCTAGGGTACCCCCGACCTCTGCCTTGGGTAAGGGTTCCGCTTTTATAGCGGGATTCCGAGCCCCTGCTGCTATTGGGGAAGGGGCTTAGTCCCTGGGTGTGGAAGATGCCGTTCTCCTGGGCTTTCCCCTCTGGGGAAATGTCGATGCGAAATACCATCCGCATAGAGGTGTCGGAGAGCCATCGTCAGTTGAAGAACCTCCGCTTCATTGCGGAGGTGATTCTTCTTGACTACTTCCGCCTCAATAGGGAGGACATCCTGTGTCTAAATGACCAGGAAAGCCGTGGCCTGTATACCGTCACCTTCACGGCCACGGCGTGTTGCGATAACATCTATGCAACCTTGTCTGGTGCGGACCAGAGGGACGATCGACTCGACGGTCTTTCGTTCCAGTTCCTCTATGGTGAGGAACATATACCGTTGGTGGTGGCTATGCACAGCCCTCATGTGACCACGGAGGATATAGCCACTTTTCTTCGGCGATACTGCGAAGAGGTGCGATTCGCAAACAAAATATTGAACTCCGTGCGGTTCTGGAACGGCAAGAGGAAGTTCTGGGTCAAGCTCCGTAAGGATCCCGGTGGTATTGGGGGTCTTTGCCATCCGCCCCCAAATTTTGCCATCGGGAGAGTTCGGGGCTTCCTGTTCTATCCTCAAATGCCTATGTATTGCCGAAATTGCTTGAGGTTTGGCCACACCCAGGAGACCTGCGGCGCGGAGCGTGTGATTCGCTGCAATAGGTGTGGCCAAGAAGGTCACATAGCCTCAAGATGTAGCCATACGATAAGGTGTAACCTCTGCGGAGAGGAAAATCATGATTTTAATTCCTGTCCCCATAAAGCAAAAACTACGATGGGTGGGTCAAGGCTGGGCCCACCCAAAGAGGGGACAGGACAAAAGACGTCCTTTTTTAAGATGCCCAAACCCCAGAAGGCAGGTACTGATGGGTCCAGGCCCAAGACCTCTGGTGCTCCATCGGGGGGCCCACCGGTGGTAGTGCTGGGGGGAGGCCATGGGGATTCCACGAAGCCCGGGCGGGTGATCGAGTTTACTGCCCGGGAAATTGAAAGACGTCGATCGACTTCCTACCTGGCTCAAGAGCCCGCCGAAACTTCTGAAGGGGGCTCACCTGTGGCGGGTGGCAGCCGACGGGCCTCGGTGGGGGCAGAGGTGGACCCAAAATTGCAGCATAAGCCAGGTACTGGCTTGGCCCAGGGTCGCCCTGCTCCGGACGAAGAGGCCCCGGTGAAAGCCCGCCGGAAGGGGAGCCAGGTGGCCAGGTCTGAGCCCGGTCCTGTTACTCCGCCTATACAGGACAGGGCCAAGAAGACAAGTGGCGCCAAACCAGGGTTTGCTGCCCCGCCAGCAGTGGACCCGGTGGGTAAAACTGGCCATCGTCGATCGATGGGGAAGTTGGAGCAACAGTCCTCAGCAACGCTTGCTGGGGAACAAGCGATGAAAACTTCCCAAGGTAGCGGCAAAGGTTCCGGAAAAGAGGCCTCACAGGCCCCTGTGCAGCAGTTCCAGTCGTCAAAAGATGAAAGAAGACGCAGATCCATCAGCCGGGGGCCAGAGATTACATCGAGTGAGAGCAACACAGAGGATATGGACAGCAGTATGACATTTAAAAGACAAAGAGAAGAAGAAGAGGAAGACATTCAAAGGAAAGCGGCGTGCCGTAGTTCGGACGAGAGCGAGCTCAGGGTCGGGGCATCATCGATCTCAAGCTCCGACCCTCAGAACATTAAGGAGCTGATGACCCCGCAGGCGGGGGATGACGGTACGCAGCTTATTATTGACTTTGATTCTCCAAGCACGGACTCTCCATAAACTATGCCTATCCCTGTAAAAATTGCCTCACTCAATGTGAGGTCCTTAAAGAGCCCTGATCGCAGGGCTGCTTTATTTTCTTATCTAGAGACATGTGACTTTGACCTTTGCCTGCTACAAGAATGTGGAATCCCTAGTAAAATGGACTATAAAGACTTAAAAGAAGACTGGAAGCTGGGCCCATCCATATGGTCCGGTGCAAATGACTGTCGTTCTGTGGGTGTTGGGCTGCTCTGCCGAGGCCAGTCCTTTTCTATTCATACAGTAACTGAGATTGTGCCTGGCAGAGCTCTTTTAATTCATCTATATTTTAATGGACTTTTAATTCGTGTTTTAAATGTGTATGCCCCTCCTGATAAACAGGAGCGGGCAGAACTATTTGAAATTTTACCACTGTTTTGTGTTGGGTCTTCCCCCCTGCTGGTGGGAGGTGATTTTAACTGCATACGTGATGGGGAACACCGGCAGGGTGGGGATATTAATCGTAAAGACCGCACTTCTTACCTGCTTAAAAATTTTATTGATGATTTTAACTTGAAAGATTGCTGGAAGGATCTCTTGCCGGAGGACCCGGGCGCCACATGGTCCAATGGAAGAGTGAGCTCCAGAATCGATTTTAGTTTTTCCTCTAGAGCTTTTAAACCCCTGAAATGCACGCTCGAGCAGAATATCTTCTCTGATCATAAGCTCTTCTTGGTGGTCCTGGAGCTAGAGGGGGAGCAAAAAGCAAAAAGGGGCCTCTGGAGATTAAACACCACACTCCTAGAGGACCCTGAGATAAAAGAGGAGTTTGTGCGGACCTACCAATGCTGGCAATCACAAAGAAAACCCCACGAGCCTATGCTGCACTGGTGGGAGGGCACCAAATCTAAAATCAGGTTTTTTTTTATCAAAGCAGGTAAGAAGAAGGCAAAAATGGAAAAACAGTGGTTTTATGTTCTTAACATGCGTTTAAATGTACTTTTTAAATTGAAAGAAGCTGGTATGGATGTAGAAAATGATATTTTAAACCTTAAAACTGAAATAAAACATGCCATAGAAAAGAAAGGGAAACAAATCATTTTTAACTCACATG
This sequence comes from Hyla sarda, assembly GCF_029499605.1. Classification (NCBI taxonomy): domain Eukaryota; kingdom Metazoa; phylum Chordata; class Amphibia; order Anura; family Hylidae; genus Hyla; species Hyla sarda. Next base: position 44,464 of record NW_026607882.1, on the reverse strand, counting down.
TGCAGCACCTGGAGGAGGGCGAGAAATGTTCCCGTTTCTTTTTTAAAAAAGTGATGAATAGGAGGGATATCATCCAAAACCTTGAGGGTGAATCCACTCCAAAAGGCATGTTAGATGCAGTTTTTAACTTCTACCAGCTTCTTTTTAATAAGAAAGATCTTAATCCATCCTTTTTAGAACATGTTCTTAATTCCCTTGATTTTAAGCTAGATGTTTTAGACCAGGAGGTTTTATCCCGTGATCTTAACTTAGATGAACTTTTATTTGTTTTTAAAAGTTTTTCTAGTGGGAAGGCCCCTGGGGAAGATGGTTTACCCATCGAATTTTATTTAGCTTTTTGGGATATTTTAAAGGATGATATGGTTTTATTGTATAAAGAAACTTTTATTGTTAATGAACTTCCCCCTTCCTGGAGGAGGGGGATTGTATCATTACTTTTTAAAAAGGGTGAAAAGGATATGCTAAAAAATTGGCGCCCCATCACACTTTTAAATGTCGATTATAAAGTTTTAGCCAAGTTATTAGCTGTCCGTTTTAAACCTTTTATTCATAAATTAATTCACCCAAATCAGGTTTGTGGGGTACCTGGAAGGTCTATAGCTGAATCCCTAAATATTTTAAGAGATGTTTTATGGTATTTTAAGGATAGAAATCAAACTGTAGCAATTTTATCCTTAGACTTTGAAAAAGCCTTTGATAGGGTCTCCCATGAATACCTGTTTTTAGTTCTTAAAAAGATGGCAGTGCCTGAAACGATTTTAAGCCGAATCATGCTTTTATACCGATCCTGTTTTAGTCAAGTCTCTGTTAATGGCTTTTTAACCAGCGGTGTTCCTCTTTTATCAGGTGTCAAACAGGGCTGCCCCCTGTCCCCACTCCTTTTTATTTGCGCAATCGAACCACTGATGGCCCTCCTCAGAAAAGACCGGGTAGTAAGAGGCGTACCGATACCTGGTGGAGGAGGGACCCATCTAAAGGTGTTGGGGTACATGGATGATGTCACCATACTGTGCCCGGACTCTCCATCCATGAGGGGGGCATTGAGGAACACCAGCTATTTCTGCGAGGTCTCTGGTTTTAAGCTAAACACAGATAAATGTGACTGTTTTTATATTGGCTCCTGGGATTCATCCATCACCCCAGGAGTCACAATGCAACAGGATCAAATTAAAGTTTTAGGTATTGTTTTTAACCAGGTCAATGATGGGAGCCCTAACTGGGATTCAGCTATAGCTAAGATGGAGAAGAAGATTTTAATGTGGAATCTTAGAAACCTTACCATGGAGGGGAAGATTTTAATAATAAAGATGGTTTTACTCCCTATTATGCTATACATTGCCATGGTATTTCCTCCATCTATTTTATACATTAAAAAAGTAACTAGAATTGTTTTTACTTTTTTATGGGGTTCAAAAATGGAGAAATTAAAGCGTGATTTTATGTACAAAAGTAAAGATAATGGCGGGAAAGATGTTCCTAACCTTTTTACTTTCTTTTACATAAAGTATTTTTGTTTCTGTTTTAAAATTATTAAATCCGATGGCATTTTTAGCTGCTTTTTAAGGTACGCTGCGGGCATGGTTTTTAAAAGATGGTTGCGCATCCCTCTGAACGCTCCGGTGCTTCTGTGTCCCCCAAAACATTATGTGGTGTTGGAAAAGACAGTCAGGCTCCTAGGTCTCCAAGATTTGGAGCCTGACATACTGGGGGACCAGAGAAAGGTATCAAAGGTCCTCAGGCGGAGTGAGGTTACCCTGGCAGTGTCCAATTTCACACAGGCAAGATCCAAAAAGGTATGGCGGAACGTGTACGGGAAGTTTCTGGCGAATGTACACAGGGATCTTGCCTGGGCAATCGTCCACCAGTGCCTCCCTACTCGTGAGTTCCAGCACAGGCGAGGACTGGTGGCGAGAGCCAAGTGCCCGAGAGATGGCTGCGGAGTGGACGAAACGGTGCTGCACATATTTTGGAACTGCCCTTTTGCACGGGAGCTTTGGAGGAAGGTAGGCCCACTTTTGAAGTGGGCCTGCGGCCTAAAAGATTTTAATCACGAATGTGTCTTTTACGGTCTTTTTAACTGCCCCAATTTTAAACAGCAGATGATCTGCTGGATGATTATTAATTGTTTTAAAAATGCCATCTGGAAAGTTAGGAACATCTTACTTTTTAAACATGATTTTATTGATGTTAAAAACTGTATAAAGCTGGCCCTGAGTGAGATGTACATCTATTACCTAAGAGACAAGAAACAGTTGGGGGCCAGCGAGGCAGCATCCATGTGGTGTCTGCCTCTATGGAACGAAATAACAATATAATCAGTTTTTATGACATTTGTATAATGTTTTATCCTGCCATTTTTATTTTTTCTCCTTTTATAACTGGTTTTATTATTTGTATTTTAAAACTTTTGTGAACCTTTTATTATTTTGCATTTTAAATTCTGTATGGTTTCTTATTTATTCAATAAAATTTTGTTGAAACCTTATCTGTTCTTATCAGTTTAATATCTGATACGTCCCCTATCTGGGGACCATATATTAAATGGATTTTTGAGAACGGGGGCCGATTTCGAAGCTTGCTTCCGTCGCCCTATGCATTGACCCGATATGGCAGTATCTTCGGGTACAGTGCACCACCCCCTTACAGGGTTAAAAAGAAAGATTCCTACTTTCATTGCTACCTGCTTGCTGGCTAGCCAGCTAGCCAGCCCTGTGGGCCTTGCTGCTGCTGCAGCCAAAAAACAAAAGGTGGTGCTGCTGCTGCTTCTGCTGCTTCTGCTTCTGCTTGTGTCTGGCCGCTGTTGGAGCGTCCAGGCACAGGACTTCTGCTGCTGCTGACTAAATGGCCTCCTTAATTGGATCATTTGAGTAGCTAGCACACCTGTGCAGGTAGGGCATGACATGATAGGCAGCTGCCTTGATAGCGGGTGGGTGCTGAATGTTCCTAATTGACAAAATAAGATTAATGCTTATGAAGAAATATAAAATCTCATCCCTTCCCCAATATCGCGCCACACCCCTACCCCTTAATTCCCTGGTTGAACTTGATGGACATATGTCTTTTTTCGACCGTACTAACTATGTAACTATGTAACATAACATGGGGGGGGGGGGGGGTCTCCTGGCTGTTCACACAGGTGTGTCATTGCTGTACATTGACCATGCATTGCTTCTGTGGTATTGCAAAGGCAAAGACAAATGCTTCCAGCCATCCATTGCACTAATGGATTGGTCATCAGCTGGCTGTCTATGTCCCGCATCAATATAGACCAAAGTACAGAGGGTTAGGCTATGCTATTGTGCACCTACCTGATGCATCAGAAGGTGCGAGGCCCTTGCTAAATTCTGTGCACAGACTTTGAGATCTATACTTTAGACTGTATCTAAACCTGCTCCAACATGGACTGACATTCTGGCCTACTTTCAGCCGATGCGACTTGTCTGTCGCTGAACAGTCGCTTTTTATGTATTCAGCACCTATGTATAATGTTGTAAAAATGCTCTAGAAGCTAAAGTCGCAGAAATGTCACACATATTTGGCCTGCAACTTTCTGTGCGACAAATTCAGACAGGAAAAATCAGTATAAATCCTTAGAAAATTATCCCCCAGTGTCTCCATCTGCTGGCGGTATTGAATAAGCATTGCTGCACTGATGGGGTATGCATTAGACGAAAAAAAAGAAGAAAAAGAAGAATAATACGCCCAGAAAAGAGGCGAAAAGGAGAAAAACGTAAAAAAACGTGAAAAAAAAGTAAGAGGAAGAGAAGGGAAAAAAAGGTGGAAATGGGTTTAAAAGTGATTTCGGCGGAGAAATATATATATATATATATATATATATATATATATATATATATATACGCGCACACACACACATATATATAAACGTATTCTCCGTTGAGATATTGCAGCCGCTGCTGTGTCCAGGCCCAGGAGCCTTAGCACTGTGCTGTGATGTCACTCAATACCACTGACATCACTAGGTGTAAACAACATCTCTCCTTTGCTGTGTATGTGACTATGGAGCTGTTTGGTGATGTCGTCTATTATGGCCTTCATAGAAGCAACAGGAGATTGTTGCATCCATCTAGAACCCTCAGAACTACAGTGCTATGATGTCACTCACTTCCACAGGCCTTGCAGAGTGTAAACAACAACAACCCAGCTTTGTTGTGTATGTAACCATAGGGATTTGTGATGTCACCTAGAACCTTCACAGCAGCGACAGCTTTATGAGGAGCATCAGCACTGCTCTGCCTGAGCAGAACCATCACCGCCATAGGTTGTCAAATAACCCGGGTTTAACCCACACAGGTAAGTCCAATGGGGTGCAGGCATGTCCTCTATGCTTACAGCTTCCCGTGGGTGTTGGTTTGATACCGTTTGGGGACAGCCAAGGAGGCATCTGCAGGCAACAAAGGTAGGTGTGTGCTTGTGTGTGTGTTTCCTATGCAGATCCTAAGCCCAGTGTCACATGCAAGTAGGAGGAGTAAGAAGGGTTCCTGGCAAATCCGGGTTATGGATTGCATTTAAAAAGGCCCCGTGGGAGTGCAATGGGCCCCTGTCTTGCTGCTTAGCAATAATGGTATGGGTTTAGGTTCTGCTGTGTGTACTGGTGGTTGACTGCCCCCCAGCCCAGAGTGTGCATGGAAAATTGTCTGGCAGCCTCCCTGACAGCAAGCAGTGATAGTGCCCATGAAGGGCACCTTGTTGGGCCCGCCCCTTTCACGGTTATCGCTTCTCGGCCTTTTGGCTAAGATCAAGTGTAGTATCTGTTCTTATCAGTTTAATATCTGATACGTCCCCTATCTGGGGACCATATATTAAATGGATTTTTGAGAACGGGGGCCGATTTCGAAGCTTGCTTCAGTCGCCCTATGCATTGACCCGATATGGCAGTATCTTCGGGTACAGTGCACCACCCCCTTACAGGGTTAAAAAGAAAGATTCCTACTTTCATTGCTACCTGCTTGCTGGCTAGCCAGCTAGCCAGCCCTGTGGGCCTTGCTGCTGCTGCAGCCAAAAAACAAAAGGTGGTGCTGCTGCTGCTTCTGCTGCTTCTGCTTCTGCTTGTGTCTGGCCGCTGTTGGAGCGTCCAGGCACAGGACTTCTGCTGCTGCTGACTAAATGGCCTCCTTAATTGGATCATTTGAGTAGCCAGCACACCTGTGCAGGTAGGGCATGACATGATAGGCAGCTGCCTTGATAGCGGGTGGGTGCTGAATGTTCCTAATTGACAAAATAAGATTAATGCTTATGAAGAAATATAAAATCTCATCCCTTCCCCAATATCGCGCCACACCCCTACCCCTTAATTCCCTGGTTGAACTTGATGGACATATGTCTTTTTTCGACCGTACTAACTATGTAACTATGTAACATAACATGGGGGGGGGGGGGGGGGAGGTCTCCTGGCTGTTCACACAGGTGTGTCATTGCTGTACATTGACCATGCATTGCTTCTGTGGTATTGCAAAGGCAAAGACAAATGCTTCCAGCCATCCATTGCACTAATGGATTGGTCATCAGCTGGCTGTCTATGTCCCGCATCAATATAGACCAAAGTACAGAGGGTTAGGCTATGCTATTGTGCACCTACCTGATGCATCAGAAGGTGCGAGGCCCTTGCTAAATTCTGTGCACAGACTTTGAGATCTATACTTTAGACTGTATCTAAACCTGCTCCAACATGGACTGACATTCTGGCCTACTTTCAGCCGATGCGACTTGTCTGTCGCTGAACAGTCACTTTTTATGTATTCAGCACCTATGTATAATGTTGTAAAAATGCTCTAGAAGCTAAAGTCGCAGAAATGTCACACATATTTGGCCTGCAACTTTCTGTGCGACAAATTCAGACAGGAAAAATCAGTATAAATCCTTAGAAAATTATCCCCCAGTGTCTCCATCTGCTGGCGGTATTGAATAAGCATTGCTGCACTGATGGGGTATGCATTAGACGAAAAAAAAGAAGAAAAAGAAGAATAATACGCCCAGAAAAGAGGCGAAAAGGAGAAAAACGTAAAAAAACGTGAAAAAAAAGTAAGAGGAAGAGAAGGGAAAAAAAGGTGGAAATGGGTTTAAAAGTGATTTCGGCGGAGAAATATATATATATATATATATATATATATATATATATATATATATACGCGCACACACACACATATATATAAACGTATTCTCCGTTGAGATATTGCAGCCGCTGCTGTGTCCAGGCCCAGGAGCCTTAGCACTGTGCTGTGATGTCACTCAATACCACTGACATCACTAGGTGTAAACAACATCTCTCCTTTGCTGTGTATGTGACTATGGAGCTGTTTGGTGATGTCGTCTATTATGGCCTTCATAGAAGCAACAGGAGATTGTTGCATCCATCTAGAACCCTCAGAACTACAGTGCTATGATGTCACTCACTTCCACAGGCCTTGCAGAGTGTAAACAACAACAACCCAGCTTTGTTGTGTATGTAACCATAGGGATTTGTGATGTCACCTAGAACCTTCACAGCAGCGACAGCTTTATGAGGAGCATCAGCACTGCTCTGCCTGAGCAGAACCATCACCGCCATAGGTTGTCAAATAACCCGGGTTTAACCCACACAGGTAAGTCCAATGGGGTGCAGGCATGTCCTCTATGCTTACAGCTTCCCGTGGGTGTTGGTTTGATACCGTTTGGGGACAGCCAAGGAGGCATCTGCAGGCAACAAAGGTAGGTGTGTGCTTGTGTGTGTGTTTCCTATGCAGATCCTAAGCCCAGTGTCACATGCAAGTAGGAGGAGTAAGAAGGGTTCCTGGCAAATCCGGGTTATGGATTGCATTTAAAAAGGCCCCGTGGGAGTGCAATGGGCCCCTGTCTTGCTGCTTAGCAATAATGGTATGGGTTTAGGTTCTGCTGTGTGTACTGGTGGTTGACTGCCCCCCAGCCCAGAGTGTGCATGGAAAATTGTCTGGCAGCCTCCCTGACAGCAAGCAGTGATAGTGCCCATGAAGGGCACCTTGTTGGGCCCGCCCCTTTCACGGTTATCGCTTCTCGGCCTTTTGGCTAAGATCAAGTGTAGTATCTGTTCTTATCAGTTTAATATCTGATACGTCCCCTATCTGGGGACCATATATTAAATGGATTTTTGAGAACGGGGGCCGATTTCGAAGCTTGCTTCCGTCGCCCTATGCATTGACCCGATATGGCAGTATCTTCGGGTACAGTGCACCACCCCCTTACAGGGTTAAAAAGAAAGATTCCTACTTTCATTGCTACCTGCTTGCTGGCTAGCCAGCTAGCCAGCCCTGTGGGCCTTGCTGCTGCTGCAGCCAAAAAACAAAAGGTGGTGCTGCTGCTGCTTCTGCTACTTCTGCTTCTGCTTGTGTCTGGCCGCTGTTGGAGCGTCCAGGCACAGGACTTCTGCTGCTGCTGACTAAATGGCCTCCTTATTTGGATCATTTGAGTAGCCAGCACACCTGTGCAGGTAGGGCATGACATGATAGGCAGCTGCCTTGATAGCGGGTGGGTGCTGAATGTTCCTAATTGACAAAATAAGATTAATGCTTATGAAGAAATATAAAATCTCATCCCTTCCCCAATATCGCGCCACACCCCTACCCCTTAATTCCCTGGTTGAACTTGATGGACATATGTCTTTTTTCGACCGTACTAACTATGTAACTATGTAACATAACATGGGGGGGGGGGGGTCTCCTGGCTGTTCACACAGGTGTGTCATTGCTGTACATTGACCATGCATTGCTTCTGTGGTATTGCAAAGGCAAAGACAAATGCTTCCAGCCATCCATTGCACTAATGGATTGGTCATCAGCTGGCTGTCTATGTCCCGCATCAATATAGACCAAAGTACAGAGGGTTAGGCTATGCTATTGTGCACCTACCTGATGCATCAGAAGGTGCGAGGCCCTTGCTAAATTCTGTGCACAGACTTTGAGATCTATACTTTAGACTGTATCTAAACCTGCTCCAACATGGACTGACATTCTGGCCTACTTTCAGCCGATGCGACTTGTCTGTCGCTGAACAGTCGCTTTTTATGTATTCAGCACCTATGTATAATGTTGTAAAAATGCTCTAGAAGCTAAAGTCGCAGAAATGTCACACATATTTGGCCTGCAACTTTCTGTGCGACAAATTCAGACAGGAAAAATCAGTATAAATCCTTAGAAAATTATCCCCCAGTGTCTCCATCTGCTGGCGGTATTGAATAAGCATTGCTGCACTGATGGGGTATGCATTAGACGAAAAAAAAGAAGAAAAAGAAGAATAATACGCCCAGAAAAGAGGCGAAAAGGAGAAAAACGTAAAAAAACGTGAAAAAAAAGTAAGAGGAAGAGAAGGGAAAAAAAGGTGGAAATGGGTTTAAAAGTGATTTCGGCGGAGAAATATATATATATATATATATATATATATATATATATACGCGCACACACACACATATATATAAACGTATTCTCCGTTGAGATATTGCAGCCGCTGCTGTGTCCAGGCCCAGGAGCCTTAGCACTGTGCTGTGATGTCACTCAATACCACTGACATCACTAGGTGTAAACAACATCTCTCCTTTGCTGTGTATGTGACTATGGAGCTGTTTGGTGATGTCGTCTATTATGGCCTTCATAGAAGCAACAGGAGATTGTTGCATCCATCTAGAACCCTCAGAACTACAGTGCTATGATGTCACTCACTTCCACAGGCCTTGCAGAGTGTAAACAACAACAACCCAGCTTTGTTGTGTATGTAACCATAGGGATTTGTGATGTCACCTAGAACCTTCACAGCAGCGACAGCTTTATGAGGAGCATCAGCACTGCTCTGCCTGAGCAGAACCATCACCGCCATAGGTTGTCAAATAACCCGGGTTTAACCCACACAGGTAAGTCCAATGGGGTGCAGGCATGTCCTCTATGCTTACAGCTTCCCGTGGGTGTTGGTTTGATACCGTTTGGGGACAGCCAAGGAGGCATCTGCAGGCAACAAAGGTAGGTGTGTGCTTGTGTGTGTGTGTTTCCTATGCAGATCCTAAGCCCAGTGTCACATGCAAGTAGGAGGAGTAAGAAGGGTTCCTGGCAAATCCGGGTTATGGATTGCATTTAAAAAGGCCCCGTGGGAGTGCAATGGGCCCCTGTCTTGCTGCTTAGCAATAATGGTATGGGTTTAGGTTCTGCTGTGTGTACTGGTGGTTGACTGCCCCCCAGCCCAGAGTGTGCATGGAAAATTGTCTGGCAGCCTCCCTGACAGCAAGCAGTGATAGTGCCCATGAAGGGCACCTTGTTGGGCCCGCCCCTTTCACGGTTATCGCTTCTCAGCCTTTTGGCTAAGATCAAGTGTAGTATCTGTTCTTATCAGTTTAATATCTGATACGTCCCCTATCTGGGGACCATATATTAAATGGATTTTTGAGAACGGGGGCCGATTTCGAAGCTTGCTTCCGTCGCCCTATGCATTGACCCGATATGGCAGTATCTTCGGGTACAGTGCACCACCCCCTTACAGGGTTAAAAAGAAAGATTCCTACTTTCATTGCTACCTGCTTGCTGGCTAGCCAGCTAGCCAGCCCTGTGGGCCTTGCTGCTGCTGCAGCCAAAAAACAAAAGCTGCTGCTGCTTCTGCTGCTTCTGCTTCTGCTTGTGTCTGGCCGCTGTTGGAGCGTCCAGGCACAGGACTTCTGCTGCTGCTGACTAAATGGCCTCCTTAATTGGATCATTTGAGTAGCCAGCACACCTGTGCAGGTAGGGCATGACATGATAGGCAGCTGCCTTGATAGCGGGTGGGTGCTGAATGTTCCTAATTGACAAAATAAGATTAATGCTTATGAAGAAATATAAAATCTCATCCCTTCCCCAATATCGCGCCACACCCCTACCCCTTAATTCCCTGGTTGAACTTGATGGACATATGTCTTTTTTCGACCGTACTAACTATGTAACTATGTAACATAACATGGGGGGGGGGGGGGGGGGTCTCCTGGCTGTTCACACAGGTGTGTCATTGCTGTACATTGACCATGCATTGCTTCTGTGGTATTGCAAAGGCAAAGACAAATGCTTCCAGCCATCCATTGCACTAATGGATTGGTCATCAGCTGGCTGTCTATGTCCCGCATCAATATAGACCAAAGTACAGAGGGTTAGGCTATGCTATTGTGCACCTACCTGATGCATCAGAAGGTGCGAGGCCCTTGCTAAATTCTGTGCACAGACTTTGAGATCTATACTTTAGACTGTATCTAAACCTGCTCCAACATGGACTGACATTCTGGCCTACTTTCAGCCGATGCGACTTGTCTGTCGCTGAACAGTCGCTTTTTATGTATTCAGCACCTATGTATAATGTTGTAAAAATGCTCTAGAAGCTAAAGTCGCAGAAATGTCACACATATTTGGCCTGCAACTTTCTGTGCGACAAATTCAGACAGGAAAAATCAGTATAAATCCTTAGAAAATTATCCCCCAGTGTCTCCATCTGCTGGCGGTATTGAATAAGCATTGCTGCACTGATGGGGTATGCATTAGACGAAAAAAAAGAAGAAAAAGAAGAATAATACGCCCAGAAAAGAGGCGAAAAGGAGAAAAACGTAAAAAAACGTGAAAAAAAAGTAAGAGGAAGAGAAGGGAAAAAAAGGTGGAAATGGGTTTAAAAGTGATTTCGGCGGAGAAATATATATATATATATATATATATATATATATATATATATATATACGCGCACACACACACATATATATAAACGTATTCTCCGTTGAGATATTGCAGCCGCTGCTGTGTCCAGGCCCAGGAGCCTTAGCACTGTGCTGTGATGTCACTCAATACCACTGACATCACTAGGTGTAAACAACATCTCTCCTTTGCTGTGTATGTGACTATGGAGCTGTTTGGTGATGTCGTCTATTATGGCCTTCATAGAAGCAACAGGAGATTGTTGCATCCATCTAGAACCCTCAGAACTACAGTGCTATGATGTCACTCACTTCCACAGGCCTTGCAGAGTGTAAACAACAACAACCCAGCTTTGTTGTGTATGTAACCATAGGGATTTGTGATGTCACCTAGAACCTTCACAGCAGCGACAGCTTTATGAGGAGCATCAGCACTGCTCTGCCTGAGCAGAACCATCACCGCCATAGGTTGTCAAATAACCCGGGTTTAACCCACACAGGTAAGTCCAATGGGGTGCAGGCATGTCCTCTATGCTTACAGCTTCCCGTGGGTGTTGGTTTGATACCGTTTGGGGACAGCCAAGGAGGCATCTGCAGGCAACAAAGGTAGGTGTGTGCTTGTGTGTGTGTTTCCTATGCAGATCCTAAGCCCAGTGTCACATGCAAGTAGGAGGAGTAAGAAGGGTTCCTGGCAAATCCGGGTTATGGATTGCATTTAAAAAGGCCCCGTGGGAGTGCAATGGGCCCCTGTCTTGCTGCTTAGCAATAATGGTATGGGTTTAGGTTCTGCTGTGTGTACTGGTGGTTGACTGCCCCCCAGCCCAGAGTGTGCATGGAAAATTGTCTGGCAGCCTCCCTGACAGCAAGCAGTGATAGTGCCCATGAAGGGCACCTTGTTGGGCCCGCCCCTTTCACGGTTATCGCTTCTCGGCCTTTTGGCTAAGATCAAGTGTAGTATCTGTTCTTATCAGTTTAATATCTGATACGTCCCCTATCTGGGGACCATATATTAAATGGATTTTTGAGAACGGGGGCCGATTTCGAAGCTTGCTTCCGTCGCCCTATGCATTGACCCGATATGGCAGTATCTTCGGGTACAGTGCACCACCCCCTTACAGGGTTAAAAAGAAAGATTCCTACTTTCATTGCTACCTGCTTGCTGGCTAGCCAGCTAGCCAGCCCTGTGGGCCTTGCTGCTGCTGCAGCCAAAAAACAAAAGGTGGTGCTGCTGCTGCTTCTGCTGCTTCTGCTTCTGCTTGTGTCTGGCCGCTGTTGGAGCGTCCAGGCACAGGACTTCTGCTGCTGCTGACTAAATGGCCTCCTTAATTGGATCATTTGAGTAGCCAGCACACCTGTGCAGGTAGGGCATGACATGATAGGCAGCTGCCTTGATAGCGGGTGGGTGCTGAATGTTCCTAATTGACAAAATAAGATTAATGCTTATGAAGAAATATAAAATCTCATCCCTTCCCCAATATCGCGCCACACCCCTACCCCTTAATTCCCTGGTTGAACTTGATGGACATATGTCTTTTTTCGACCGTACTAACTATGTAACTATGTAACATAACATGGGGGGGGGGGGTCTCCTGGCTGTTCACACAGGTGTGTCATTGCTGTACATTGACCATGCATTGCTTCTGTGGTATTGCAAAGGCAAAGACAAATGCTTCCAGCCATCCATTGCACTAATGGATTGGTCATCAGCTGGCTGTCTATGTCCCGCATCAATATAGACCAAAGTACAGAGGGTTAGGCTATGCTATTGTGCACCTACCTGATGCATCAGAAGGTGCGAGGCCCTTGCTAAATTCTGTGCACAGACTTTGAGATCTATACTTTAGACTGTATCTAAACCTGCTCCAACATGGACTGACATTCTGGCCTACTTTCAGCCGATGCGACTTGTCTGTCGCTGAACAGTCGCTTTTTATGTATTCAGCACCTATGTATAATGTTGTAAAAATGCTCTAGAAGCTAAAGTCGCAGAAATGTCACACATATTTGGCCTGCAACTTTCTGTGCGACAAATTCAGACAGGAAAAATCAGTATAAATCCTTAGAAAATTATCCCCCAGTGTCTCCATCTGCTGGCGGTATTGAATAAGCATTGCTGCACTGATGGGGTATGCATTAGACGAAAAAAAAGAAGAAAAAGAAGAATAATACGCCCAGAAAAGAGGCGAAAAGGAGAAAAACGTAAAAAAACGTGAAAAAAAAGTAAGAGGAAGAGAAGGGAAAAAAAGGTGGAAATGGGTTTAAAAGTGATTTCGGCGGAGAAATATATATATATATATATATATATATATATATATACGCGCACACACACACATATATATAAACGTATTCTCCGTTGAGATATTGCAGCCGCTGCTGTGTCCAGGCCCAGGAGCCTTAGCACTGTGCTGTGATGTCACTCAATACCACTGACATCACTAGGTGTAAACAACATCTCTCCTTTGCTGTGTATGTGACTATGGAGCTGTTTGGTGATGTCGTCTATTATGGCCTTCATAGAAGCAACAGGAGATTGTTGCATCCATCTAGAACCCTCAGAACTACAGTGCTATGATGTCACTCACTTCCACAGGCCTTGCAGAGTGTAAACAACAACAACCCAGCTTTGTTGTGTATGTAACCATAGGGATTTGTGATGTCACCTAGAACCTTCACAGCAGCGACAGCTTTATGAGGAGCATCAGCACTGCTCTGCCTGAGCAGAACCATCACCGCCATAGGTTGTCAAATAACCCGGGTTTAACCCACACAGGTAAGTCCAATGGGGTGCAGGCATGTCCTCTATGCTTACAGCTTCCCGTGGGTGTTGGTTTGATACCGTTTGGGGACAGCCAAGGAGGCATCTGCAGGCAACAAAGGTAGGTGTGTGCTTGTGTGTGTGTTTCCTATGCAGATCCTAAGCCCAGTGTCACATGCAAGTAGGAGGAGTAAGAAGGGTTCCTGGCAAATCCGGGTTATGGATTGCATTTAAAAAGGCCCCGTGGGAGTGCAATGGGCCCCTGTCTTGCTGCTTAGCAATAATGGTATGGGTTTAGGTTCTGCTGTGTGTACTGGTGGTTGACTGCCCCCCAGCCCAGAGTGTGCATGGAAAATTGTCTGGCAGCCTCCCTGACAGCAAGCAGTGATAGTGCCCATGAAGGGCACCTTGTTGGGCCCGCCCCTTTCACGGTTATCGCTTCTCGGCCTTTTGGCTAAGATCAAGTGTAGTATCTGTTCTTATCAGTTTAATATCTGATACGTCCCCTATCTGGGGACCATATATTAAATGGATTTTTGAGAACGGGGGCCGATTTCGAAGCTTGCTTCCTTCGCCTTATGCATTGACCCGATATGGCAGTATCTTCGGGTACAGTGCACCACCCCCTTACAGGGTTAAAAAGAAAGATTCCTACTTTCATTGCTACCTGCTTGCTGGCTAGCCAGCTAGCCAGCCCTGTGGGCCTTGCTGCTGCTGCAGCCAAAAAACAAAAGGTGGTGCTGCTGCTGCTTCTGCTGCTTCTGCTTCTGCTTGTGTCTGGCCGCTGTTGGAGCGTCCAGGCACAGGACTTCTGCTGCTGCTGACTAAATGGCCTCCTTAATTGGATCATTTGAGTAGCCAGCACACCTGTGCAGGTAGGGCATGACATGATAGGCAGCTGCCTTGATAGCGGGTGGGTGCTGAATGTTCCTAATTGACAAAATAAGATTAATGCTTATGAAGAAATATAAAATCTCATCCCTTCCCCAATATCGCGCCACACCCCTACCCCTTAATTCCCTGGTTGAACTTGATGGACATATGTCTTTTTTCGACCGTACTAACTATGTCACTATGTAACATAACATGGGGGGGGGGGGGGTCTCCTGGCTGTTCACACAGGTGTGTCATTGCTGTACATTGACCATGCATTGCTTCTGTGGTATTGCAAAGGCAAAGACAAATGCTTCCAGCCATCCATTGCACTAATGGATTGGTCATCAGCTGGCTGTCTATGTCCCGCATCAATATAGACCAAAGTACAGAGGGTTAGGCTATGCTATTGTGCACCTACCTGATGCATCAGAAGGTGCGAGGCCCTTGCTAAATTCTGTGCACAGACTTTGAGATCTATACTTTAGACTGTATCTAAACCTGCTCCAACATGGACTGACATTCTGGCCTACTTTCAGCCGATGCGACTTGTCTGTCGCTGAACAGTCGCTTTTTATGTATTCAGCACCTATGTATAATGTTGTAAAAATGCTCTAGAAGCTAAAGTCGCAGAAATGTCACACATATTTGGCCTGCAACTTTCTGTGCGACAAATTCAGACAGGAAAAATCAGTATAAATCCTTAGAAAATTATCCCCCAGTGTCTCCATCTGCTGGCGGTATTGAATAAGCATTGCTGCACTGATGGGGTATGCATTAGACGAAAAAAAAGAAGAAAAAGAAGAATAATACGCCCAGAAAAGAGGCGAAAAGGAGAAAAACTTAAAAAAACGTGAAAAAAAAGTAAGAGGAAGAGAAGGGAAAAAAAGGTGGAAATGGGTTTAAAAGTGATTTCGGCGGAGAAATATATATATATATATATATATATATATATATATATATATATATACGCGCACACACACACATATATATAAACGTATTCTCCGTTGAGATATTGCAGCCGCTGCTGTGTCCAGGCCCAGGAGCCTTAGCACTGTGCTGTGATGTCACTCAATACCACTGACATCACTAGGTGTAAACAACATCTCTCCTTTGCTGTGTATGTGACTATGGAGCTGTTTGGTGATGTCGTCTATTATGGCCTTCATAGAAGCAACAGGAGATTGTTGCATCCATCTAGAACCCTCAGAACTACAGTGCTATGATGTCACTCACTTCCACAGGCCTTGCAGAGTGTAAACAACAACAACCCAGCTTTGTTGTGTATGTAACCATAGGGATTTGTGATGTCACCTAGAACCTTCACAGCAGCGACAGCTTTATGAGGAGCATCAGCACTGCTCTGCCTGAGCAGAACCATCACCGCCATAGGTTGTCAAATAACCCGGGTTTAACCCACACAGGTAAGTCCAATGGGGTGCAGGCATGTCCTCTATGCTTACAGCTTCCCGTGGGTGTTGGTTTGATACCGTTTGGGGACAGCCAAGGAGGCATCTGCAGGCAACAAAGGTAGGTGTGTGCTTGTGTGTGTGTTTCCTATGCAGATCCTAAGCCCAGTGTCACATGCAAGTAGGAGGAGTAAGAAGGGTTCCTGGCAAATCCGGGTTATGGATTGCATTTAAAAAGGCCCCGTGGGAGTGCAATGGGCCCCTGTCTTGCTGCTTAGCAATAATGGTATGGGTTTAGGTTCTGCTGTGTGTACTGGTGGTTGACTGCCCCCCAGCCCAGAGTGTGCATGGAAAATTGTCTGGCAGCCTCCCTGACAGCAAGCAGTGATAGTGCCCATGAAGGGCACCTTGTTGGGCCCGCCCCTTTCACGGTTATCGCTTCTCGGCCTTTTGGCTAAGATCAAGTGTAGTAATACAGGAGATCTGGTCAGAAGGTACTCGGGTACCCCTCTCCTCGGCCTTGTGGGATCGCCCAGGTTTATTGCCTGGGCTTCACCCACTTGTTGCTATTGGGGAGAGGGCCTAGTCCCAGGGTAACGAGTAGCGATCGCCTCTCAAGACCTTCGGGTGGAGAGAGGTTAGAACCATGGATGATGATCCGGATCCAGGTTCTGTGCCGGCATACGCAAGGATCAAAAACACCGTGAGAGTCATTCTCACGGATGATACCAAAAGGGCGGACGATTTGAAATTCGTAGTAGAGGACGTGCTCGGAGGAGTTTTCGGAATACAGAAGGGCGAGATATTGGCAATCCAGGACTACCCGAAGCGTAAAATTTTTGATGTGACGTTCACACAAAATGGCATCCACAGAGATTTTGTTACCAGAGCTGCTGCGAGTAAAGACAAAAAGCTTCAGGGTGTCCGGATTATTGAGCACGTTCTAGACGATATTAAGCTGGTGGTAGTAAAGATGTATTCCCCTTTCGCCAACCTACACGATGTTGAGTTGTTTTTACAAGTCTATTTTAGTAAGGTTGAGTGCAGAGGAAAAATCATGAACAGCTGTGGCATCTGGACATCTAAGTGGAGATTTCAGGTTACATGCAAAAAAGATGACAGATTGCCAGGGGGAATACAACTACCACCAGCTCGTTTTAAAATAAATAATATGTGTGGCGACCTCTTTTATGCGGGGATGCCAAGCTACTGCAGGAAGTGTCACAGATATGGACACACAAAAGAAAACTGTGAAAGTACATGCAAAAAATGTGGTAGCACACAGCACGAGACAGAGAAATGCACAAGAGGAGGGAGGTGCAATTTCTGTCAACAATTCGGTCACCTTTTCTCCTCTTGTCCCCACAGACATAGGACGGAGCAGCAGTGGCAACCCTGGAGGCAGCAAGGACAGCAACCGGGACACCAGCCGAGGCAAGCAGAGCCAGTGATTACCCCCCCACAAGAGGTAAGCGGTGAGATGGAGAAGGAGAAAGACCCCCCTCAGGCAAAAGGAGGGGACCCTAAAGAGCAGAGGATGGCCAAAAAACGTGCAAGTGGTGGAAAAACTGACCCCCAGGAGCATGCTGGGTTAAGAGAGGAGCGGACGGCGGCCGAATCCGCTCCTCAGCAACCTCTGGCTCAGGGTCCCCCTGAGAGCGATGATCCGGGTGGAGAGGTGAAGGTTAAAAGGCGGAGGGGCTCCAGAAGACTCTATTCGGAGGCGGTCCAGGGGGAGCCGATGGAAGTACCTGCGGATGCAGGGAACCCAAGTGACGTTCCTCCACAGGTCCCCATAGGGGATACCCCCCCTCCTCCCTGCCAGGAGGAGGTTTCAGGGGTGACCGTCTCTGAGGTACCAGAGACGGAACTAAGTGAACACCCGACCCCTATGGAGGGGCAAGAGGTGGAAGAACCCAATGAGTCTGGAGCCCTGATTGCCAGGATGCCCGAGAACAACTATGCCTCAATCATGATGGAGGAGGGGGGTCGGCTGAGTGATGGTGCCTCCTCTCCTGCTTCCTCTATGCGTACAGTTGAGTCAGATTTTGGGGGGTATGAGGCTTCGGAGGGGGAATCAGAGGTGTAAGACGTTTTCTTGTACATTCCCATGGCTGAGTTGTCCGGTCTGTCCTTGAACGTGAGAAGTGTGAGCGCCAGAGTAAGAAGGGTTGCCCTATTTAATTACTTGTCGGTTTTTGCTGCTTCCGTCCTTTTCCTGCAGGAATGTGGCATCCCGCACAGATTAAATTATAAAGAATATGAAGATGATTGGGTGCACGGTCCATCAGTCTGGTCTGGATCAAATGAGTCCAGATCAGCAGGGGTCGCCATACTTTTTAAAGGGAACGTTTTAATTGAGAGTTTTAACGAAATTTTACCAGGCAGAATTTTATTGGTCAACGCTTTTATTAATGGTATTAAATGGCAGTTTTTAAATTTTTATGGTTCTCCTGATAAGAATTAAAGAATAAAAATGTTGGAGATTTTACCCCTTTTTATTAACAATTCTAGTCCTCTTGTTTTATCAGGTGATTTTAATTGTATTTTAAGGGGAGAACGCCGTTTTTTGAACGCAGTGAGTAGGAACTATGACAAGACGTCTTTTATGTTAAAAAACTTGATTTTAGATTTTAATCTCACTGATGTTTTTAAAAAATGTAATTTTAACGTACCAGAGGAAGACGGTGTTACCTGGAGCAATGCAAGCTGTAGCTCCAGGATAGATTTTATTTTTTGTTCTTATCAAGTACTGCCTTTTAACTGTGATCTTTTTACCAATGTTTTTTCTGACCATAAATTATTGTATTTTAAAGTTAAAAGTGATTTTAAAAGGAGAACTGGTAGGAATGCCTGGAAGTTAAACGTGTCCCTTTTAGAAGATCCGCAGGTTTTATCAGATTTTATCACCTTTTACAAGGAATGCAGACGAGTAAAAGACCCCAACACTCCCACCAGTATCTGGTGGGAAAAAATGAAACTAAAAATAAAAGAATTTTTTATCCGTGTTGGGGTTAGGAAAGCTAAAGAAAAACGTGAATTTTATAATATCCTAAATACTCGTCTGCAAACCCTGTACAAATTCAGAGCACATGGGATGGAGGTGGAGAAGGAGGTACATGATCTTAAAAAAGAAATAACTAAGTGCCTGGAGCAGAAAGGAAAAGAAATTATCTTTAGGTCTCGAATACAGCATCTTGAGGAAAACGAGACCTGCTCCAGGTATTTTTTTAAGAAAATACATGAAAATAGAAGGTTAATAGAAAACATTGAAGGAGTGAATGATGTACAGGGTATTTTAAAAAAGGTGCAAGAGTTTTATGCGGATCTTTTTAATGTAAAACACATTGATGAATGTTTTATGAATGACTCGTTAAAGGAGATCACCAATTTTTTAGATCCTGTCTCACAGTCTTTTTTATTGCAGAATATTTCAGAGCAGGAGATTTTAGAGACCGTCAAGAGTTTTAAAACAGGTAAAGTGCCTGGGCCGGATGGTATACCCATTGAATTTTATGTTACTTTTTATGGTATTTTAAAAGAAGATTTGTTCTCCCTTTTTACGGAAGTCTTTAAGTCTAAAATCCTCCCAGGCTCATGGAAGAAGGGTGATGTCTCCCTGCTATTCAAAAAGGGAGACCGGTCGGAACTCAAAAACTGGAGACCAATCACCCTTCTGAACTGCGACTATAAAATAATGGCGAAACTGTGTGCTAACCGCTTAAAGAACGTAATCCATAAAATAATTCATACAAACCAAGTCTGTGGGGTGCCTGGGAGGAGTTTATGGGAGAACCTAAACCTTTTAAAGGATGTAATTAGCGACACCAAATTAAGAAAAGGAAAGCTGGCGGTTTTATCCATAGATTTTGAAAAAGCTTTCGACAGGGTGTCACATTTTTATCTTTTTAAGGTTTTAGAGAAAATGGGTATACCTGATGGCTTTTTATTGTCTCTTAGAGCTTTTTATGATAACTGTACTAGTAAAATTTTAGTAAATGGTTTTAAGACACAGGGCGTGATTTTAAATTCCGGAGTGAAGCAGGGGTGTCCCTTGTCCCCACTACTCTTCATTTGCGCAATAGAGCCTCTTTTATGTACAATACGAAAGGATAAGCAGATCCATGGAGTCCCCCTGCCAGGAGGAGGGGGACTAGAGGCGAAGGTAGTGGGGTACATGGACGATGTTGCGGTGTTTTGCAGGGACACCCCATCGCTTCAGAAGACGCTAAAACAGATTCAATATTTTAATTGTGCCTCCGGTTTTAAAGTCAATTTTAACAAAAGTAACATTTTAAACATAGGCGGAATGCCTTTGTATGATGTGCCCGTCCCTGTGTCTGAGTCGGTGCAGATTTTAGGTGTCTCCTTTGACGAGTCTAATAATGGTTTTAATAGCTGGGACTTGGTGGCTCAAAAAATAAATAAGAAAATATGTATGTGGAACATGCGAGAACTTACAATGGAAGGGAAGGTTTTAATTACAAAAATGGTGCTTTTACCTATTTTATTGTATTTAAGTCTGGTTTTCCCACCCCCCGAAATGGTTCTAAAGAAAATAACAAAAGCTTGTTTTACTTTCTTTTGGAGTTCTAAGAGCGAAAAATTAAAGAGACAAATTGTGATAAAACCGAACTCCAGGGGCGGTAAGGATTTTCCAGATTTTAAAGCTTTCCTTTTAATAAAGTTTTTTAGCATGTGTTTTACTACTGTTTTTAAAGATAGCTACTGGTCTTATTTTGTTCGTTTTAATACTGGTTATTTTATGCGGAGGAACGGCTGGTTTTCTACAGTTTTAAGTTGCCCTTATTCTTTGATTTTACCCCCTCAATACATGATTTTAGGAAAAATTTTAAACTTATATAATTTTAAAGGTAAAAGTGTTCAGGATCTGTGCAATAGCAAAAAACTACTAAAGGAAATAAAAGAAACCAGTACCGTGACTCCCATCAAAAATTTTAACGAACAGAAGTGTATACAGATTTGGAAGATGTTGAGTATTAATTATCTTTTTAATTCACAGAAGGACCTGGCCTGGAGCTGCGCACACGAGTGTCTTCCATGCCGGGCATTCCAGCACCGAAGAGGATTATCCAACTCTGCAACCTGCCCGAGGGAGGGATGCCGACAAGAGGAGACCGTGCACCATCTAATATGGACTTGTTTTTACTCGCAGAAAATATGGACAAAGATACTCCCTCTGGTAAAAAGGATAACTGGACTAAAAGACTTAAATATTGCAGTGGTTTTTTATGGTTGCCTGGAATGCCCAACACGGACGCAAGAGACTATTGCATGGAAGATCATAAACTGTGTGAAGGCAGCTCTGTGGAAGGCCAGGAATATTTTATTGTTCAAGCATGAGGTTTTATCTGTGAAGGACATTTTATCTATCTGTTTTTATGAAATGTACCAGTACTATCTTTTAGACAAGAAGAGATTTCCGCTTTTATCTAGAAAATGTTTTTTAAAAGAATGGAATTCTATCTTGTAAAGCCACCAAGTGCCCATTTTATGTTTTAATATGTTGTAAATATGTTATTTATATGTAACTGTATTTATTGACATATTTGCACAATTTTGTTAACATTATTTAATTTTTAATAAAGTTGCCCCCGTAAGGGTAGTCAAGTTAAAAAAAAAAATCTGTTCTTATCAGTTTAATATCTGATACGTCCCCTATCTGGGGACCATATATTAAATGGATTTTTGAGAACGGGGGCCGATTTCGAAGCTTGCTTCCGTCGCCCTATGCATTGACCCGATATGGCAGTATCTTCGGGTACAGTGCACCACCCCCTTACAGGGTTAAAAAGAAAGATTCCTACTTTCATTGCTACCTGCTTGCTGGCTAGCCAGCTAGCCAGCCCTGTGGGCCTTGCTGCTGCTGCAGCCAAAAAACAAAAGGTGGTGCTGCTGCTGCTTCTGCTGCTTCTGCTTCTGCTTGTGTCTGGCCGCTGTTGGAGCGTCCAGGCACAGGACTTCTGCTGCTGCTGACTAAATGGCCTCCTTAATTGGATCATTTGAGTAGCCAGCACACCTGTGCAGGTAGGGCATGACATGATAGGCAGCTGCCTTGATAGCGGGTGGGTGCTGAATGTTCCTAATTGACAAAATAAGATTAATGCTTATGAAGAAATATAAAATCTCATCCCTTCCCCAATATCGCGCCACACCCCTACCCCTTAATTCCCTGGTTGAACTTGATGGACATATGTCTTTTTTCGACCGTACTAACTATGTAACTATGTAACATAACATGGGGGGGGGGGGGTCTCCTGGCTGTTCACACAGGTGTGTCATTGCTGTACATTGACCATGCATTGCTTCTGTGGTATTGCAAAGGCAAAGACAAATGCTTCCAGCCATCCATTGCACTAATGGATTGGTCATCAGCTGGCTGTCTATGTCCCGCATCAATATAGACCAAAGTACAGAGGGTTAGGCTATGCTATTGTGCACCTACCTGATGCATCAGAAGGTGCGAGGCCCTTGCTAAATTCTGTGCACAGACTTTGAGATCTATACTTTAGACTGTATCTAAACCTGCTCCAACATGGACTGACATTCTGGCCTACTTTCAGCCGATGCGACTTGTCTGTCGCTGAACAGTCGCTTTTTATGTATTCAGCACCTATGTATAATGTTGTAAAAATGCTCTAGAAGCTAAAGTCGCAGAAATGTCACACATATTTGGCCTGCAACTTTCTGTGCGACAAATTCAGACAGGAAAAATCAGTATAAATCCTTAGAAAATTATCCCCCAGTGTCTCCATCTGCTGGCGGTATTGAATAAGCATTGCTGCACTGATGGGGTATGCATTAGACGAAAAAAAAGAAGAAAAAGAAGAATAATACGCCCAGAAAAGAGGCGAAAAGGAGAAAAACGTAAAAAAACGTGAAAAAAAGTAAGAGGAAGAGAAGGGAAAAAAAGGTGGAAATGGGTTTAAAAGTGATTTTGGCGGAGATATATATATATATATATATATATATATATATATATATATATATATACGCGCACACACACACATATATATAAACGTATTCTCCGTTGAGATATTGCAGCCGCTGCTGTGTCCAGGCCCAGGAGCCTTAGCACTGTGCTGTGATGTCACTCAATACCACTGACATCACTAGGTGTAAACAACATCTCTCCTTTGCTGTGTATGTGACTATGGAGCTGTTTGGTGATGTCGTCTATTATGGCCTTCATAGAAGCAACAGGAGATTGTTGCATCCATCTAGAACCCTCAGAACTACAGTGCTATGATGTCACTCACTTCCACAGGCCTTGCAGAGTGTAAACAACAACAACCCAGCTTTGTTGTGTATGTAACCATAGGGATTTGTGATGTCACCTAGAACCTTCACAGCAGCGACAGCTTTATGAGGAGCATCAGCACTGCTCTGCCTGAGCAGAACCATCACCGCCATAGGTTGTCAAATAACCCGGGTTTAACCCACACAGGTAAGTCCAATGGGGTGCAGGCATGTCCTCTATGCTTACAGCTTCCCGTGGGTGTTGGTTTGATACCGTTTGGGGACAGCCAAGGAGGCATCTGCAGGCAACAAAGGTAGGTGTGTGCTTGTGTGTGTGTTTCCTATGCAGATCCTAAGCCCAGTGTCACATGCAAGTAGGAGGAGTAAGAAGGGTTCCTGGCAAATCCGGGTTATGGATTGCATTTAAAAAGGCCCCGTGGGAGTGCAATGGGCCCCTGTCTTGCTGCTTAGCAATAATGGTATGGGTTTAGGTTCTGCTGTGTGTACTGGTGGTTGACTGCCCCCCAGCCCAGAGTGTGCATGGAAAATTGTCTGGCAGCCTCCCTGACAGCAAGCAGTGATAGTGCCCATGAAGGGCACCTTGTTGGGCCCGCCCCTTTCACGGTTATCGCTTCTCGGCCTTTTGGCTTCGATCCTGTGCGGTTTACCGGGCAGGGTAGGAGTCGGAAGGGGTGGTGATCGGGGCCCTCTTTTGCGGGGGGCCCTGGATTGTTACTGGGTTGCGATAGTGGGTATCTTAACCTGCAAAAATGAGCGGAGAGAGGACTCGAGGACTCGAGGATACGGTGCGGATTTACGTTCCTGGCGAACACCGGGGGACGATTGGATTGGATCAAGTTGTGCTGGAGATTCTTCGCAAGCTCCAGTACCTTCAGGTATGGCATGTAATCGCTATGCAAGACTTCCCTAGGCAAGGGATTTACGATATAACCTTTTATGATTCTGAGGTTTGCCAGAGGGTCTACATGGACTTAGAAGTGATGAAGAGGAGGAATGAGCCAGCTATAATGAGTAAGGTGAAAGTGGAGCCATTATTCATGAATATGTCTAAGGTTGTTATAGTCCATATGTACAACCCGAAGGTTTCGGATGAGATGGTGACCAATTTTTTGTACCGATATTGTGATGAAGTTAAATTTCTTGGAAGACTCAAGAACAGACATGGGTACTTTAATTGTAAAAGGAAATTTGTTGTAAAATTTAAAAAGGACGAAGGAATGGAAGAGGGAAGGAAGAGTATACCACAGGTATTTTCTATTGGAGGAGAAAGAGGTTTTTGTTTTTATGAAGGACAGTTGCAGTACTGTAGACGTTGTCACGCTTATGGACATGTACAGGAGTCTTGCCCTGAGCAAGGAGTATGCTGCAGGAATTGTGGGAAATCAGGTCACAACTCGGGTGAATGTACTGAGAAGAAAACGTGTGATATCTGTGGTAGTGAGGAGCATTTGGCTAGAGGATGCAGTTTATGGTATAGAAAGAAAATGAGCTATGCTGACGCAGCAGGAAATAGAAGAGAGGAAAGAGGAGAAAGGCCATTTCCACGTGTTTTTGGTGTGAATGCTGAGGTGACTCAGGTGATTGACGAGAACTCTGTAAAAGGGAGTGCAGCAGGTGTGACAGTGCAGCACATGAATACTCAGGAAAAATCTGGAAAAGGGGAGGAGGGTGACTCCACTGGTGTGCATTGTGAGGAGACTGGTGTTGGTGAAGAGTTTACTGAGGTCAGTAAGAAGAAAGCACGTAAAGGGAAAAAAGAGAAAGTGGTGGAGAGTGTGGAGACTGTGTGTAGGGAGGTTCCCCCATGTGAAGAAACAATTGAGGATTTTGAATGCCCAAACCCAGTGGTGGGGGAGGAGGAGGGGATGGAGTTTCAGGAGAATGAGAGTGAGAGATCCCTAACACCTGGGCAGAGGGTGATTAGTGGGGAGGAGAATGTAACATCTGAAGAGGAGGAGAAGGAGGAGGAGGAGGGGGAAGATGAAGATGCAAATGGAGGCTTTCAAGGTAAAAGTAAAAGGTGTAAGAAAGGGAGTTGGTCAGGGGATCAGACGGATCCTGTGTATGGAGGTGAGAAAATGATGGACAGGGACTCTCAAGTGGGGTCGCCTGATTGCTATGGGATGCTGCTAAGGAAGGTTGAAGGTCAGAATACTAACTTCTAGTTAAAATGGATGTTAAGAAAATGGATTGCCTTCTTTCCTTTTTAATGGCATTGGTTGTGGCTACTCTTAATGTTCGGAGTATAGGAACAACCATCAGAAGAGCAGCAGTTTTTGATTTTTTGGAGAATGTGAAGGGAGATATATTTTGTTTACAGGAGTGTGCAATTAAGTCTGCACCTTATGTAGATGAATGGAAGAGAGGGCAGTCTTTTTGGTCTACATGCACAGAGAATAAAAATGAAGGTGTGGGGATTTTATTGTGTAACAGGGACATTAAAGTTTTAAATTGCCAAGTTTTAGTACCAGGTCGTTGTATGGTTTTAAATTTTGAGTTTTTAGGCCAGAGAATGAGAGTTTTTAATGTATATGCGCCAGCAGAAAAACAGGCACGTGTGTTATTTTTAGAGTCTCTTAAACTTTTTATTCCTGGTCGTGATGGTACTATTATTGTTGGTGATTTTAACTGCATTAGATCCGTCAATGATCGTGAGAGCTCTGCTAAGGTTAGAACTGATATTACTTCAAATGTTTTAAACCAAATTATTCAAGACTTACATTATTCTGATGTTGGACTGATGGTTAGCACTGATGAAAGATACACCTATATATCAGATAGTGGCCGCTGTAAATCCCGGATTGAT
Source organism: Hyla sarda (assembly GCF_029499605.1). NCBI lineage: Eukaryota > Metazoa > Chordata > Amphibia > Anura > Hylidae > Hyla > Hyla sarda. Next base: position 18,686 of record NW_026607882.1, on the reverse strand, counting down.
TACATTCTTGTCTCTGAGGGGATTAAGGTGGTCCGGTGCAATCAAATGATGTCAACTTTCTCAGATCATAAGATGGTGTCGGCAGAAATAAGTATTGCAGAGTCCTTTCATTTTGGTAGAGGGCTCTGGAAATTAAATGTAAGTCTATTAGAAGATGAAGAAGTAATGGCCGGTTTTAAAGATTTTTTTTTATCTTGTACTTCTAAACAATCTGTTTTTAGTAATGTTTTAGCTTGGTGGGATTGGGCAAAAAGTGAGTTTGCTAAGTATTTTAAGTTCATTTGCATAAGGAGGGCACAAGAAAAGAGGAGGGGTTATGAAAGGCTTATCTCACGTTTAGAAACTCTCTTTAAGTTTAAACATGTTGGTGTGGAGGTGGAGGAGGAAATTGAGAAGGTGAAAATTGAGATGAAGAACAGGTTGTTGGAAAGAGGTAGAAATATTGTTTTTAAATCCAAAGTTCAACATTTGGAGGAAAATGAACAATGTACAAGATATTTCTTTAAAAAATGTTTTAATGCTAGGGGTGTTTTTAAGTCTGTTTTAACTCCTACAGGGGAAGTTGTTGGTGATGAGATGGTGAAGGAGATTGGCAGATTTTATGAAACACTTTTTAGTAATAAGAGCAGAGCCAGTGAGACGGAGATGAATGATTATTGTAATATTTTAGAGAATAATGTCCCTGAAGGAAAAAGTGCATTTTTAATTGAGGAAGTTTGTGAAGGGGAGATCAAGCAGGCTCTGGACAAGACAGCGAAAGGGAAGACACCGGGCTGTGATGGCCTCCCCTTTGAGTTTTATTCAGTTTTTTGGCATATTTTAAAGCAAGATTTTACACGGGTGGTGCAATATGTTTTTAACTCAGGTATTTTAGCGGAGTCTATGAAGAAAGGAGTTATTACCTTGATACATAAGAAAGGTGATGAAAGAGATTTGAAAAACTGGAGGCCGATCACATTATTGAATACAGATTATAAGATCATTGCAAAGATTGTGGCGAACAGGATGAGTGACATAGTTGAGCACCTTGTTGGAGAATACCAAGTTTGTGCAGTGCCAAATAGGAGAATAACTGATAATTTATTAGTTTTAAGAGACTCTATTTATTATAGTAATTTTAATAAGAATGCACTTTTTGTGGAATCCATTGATTTTGAAAAAGCTTATGACAGAGTTGCTCATGATTTTATGTTTATGGTTTTAAAGCATATGGGTATTCCTGAGAAGCTACTGTTTGTGATTAAAAGTTTTTATTATGGGGCAACAAGTCAGATTTTAGTCAATGGACATGTGGGGCCGGGTTTTAATATTTTATCAGGAGTACGACAGGGATGCCCACTCTCCCCAATTTTATTCATTTGTGTCATTGAGGCCTTGCTCAAAAATGTACAGAAGGACAAATGTGTGAGTGGTGTTTTTATCCCGGGAAGTAATGGAAGGAATTTGAAGGTTTTAAGTTACATGGATGATGTGGTTTTTACTTGCACTTCCCAAGCTGATCTTAATAGAGTGAATTTGCATGTAAAGATTTTTTGTTGTATTGCTGGTATGAAAGTCAATTGGGGGAAGTGCCAATTGAGTAATTTTGGAAAGCAAGGAAAAGTGGTGGTGGATGGCGTGGATGAGAAGGAAGATATTGAAGTGTTAGGGGTTGTTTTTGAAAAAAATCTAAAAGGAGGGAAAAGTTATGAGAAGTTGGAGGAGAAGATAGAGAAGAAATTATCTTTTTGGAAATTGAGAAACTTGTCCCTTAAAGGTAAAGTTCTGATTTTAAAGGCAGTAATTTTGCCACTACTATTATATACTGCAATGGTTTTCCCACCCGGCAAATTATGGACCAGAAGGATGACAAGGAAGTTGTTTATTTTTTTCTGGGGTTCAAAGATGGAAAAGATGAAGAGGGAGGAAGTGATGAAGAGCGTGAAGAAAGGCGGATATAATTTCCCGGATATTAATCTGTTTTTAAAGACTCATTACTTTCTTTTAATTTATAAAGTGTCTCAGTGCAATAATTGGGTGGCAGACATGAGCAGGTATTTGGCAGGATGGTTGTTTTCCAAATGGGGCTGGTGTGAGAAGGATCTGAGGAGACCAATAGCGCAAGTTATACCTACCTTCTATGTGGTTCTCAGGTCTTTCAGTGATCAATTTGGTGTGAGTTCCCTGGGAAAACCTGAGAAAAAGAAAATTGAAAATGAAATAAGAAAAAATGAGAGATTATATGAAGTACCATTCTGCACTACTGCTCAGTCTATGAAGATCTGGAATTTTTTTAATGTTAGAGGATTATCCAATAGACAGAGAGATGTAAACTGGATGACTTTTCATGGCTGCCTCCCAACCAGAGCTTTCCTGAATGGACGAGGAATAAGAGTGAGCGAGAAATGTCCAAGAGAGGGTTGTGGAGGCAGGGAGGATACAGTGCACTTATTTTGGAACTGTTTTTATGCAAGAGAATTTTTTATGCTTCTACAGAGGTTTTTTTCTGCAATCACGGGATATGTTGATTTTAATTTTGAGAAGATTTTTATTGGTCAGGATTTTAGCAGGAGAGAGGACACACGTGAAAGCTGGATTGTATTTTCTGTTTTTAAAGAAGTTTTATGGGATTCTAGAAACCTGCTTGTTTTTAAAAATGTGTGTATTTCTCCAAGGGAGTTGAAGAGACTTTTTTTTGGAAGGTTGTTTATTATTTTTCTATTTGACAAGAAGAGAATGGGAGAGGAAGAGGCTGAAAAGATTTGGAGATACAAGGAATGGAGAAAGTTGTAAGTATCCTGATCAAGGTTTTGAATTTGTGCTTCTCTTATAGTTTTCTTATTGAGATATTTTTCCGCATGATGTTTTTTCAGACTTTGTTTAGAAGTGATGAGTTTTGGTAGGTGACCTGATGATCGCTTGAACAATAGTCTGTAACTGAGGAAAAAAAAAAAAAAAAAAAAAAAAAAATCTGTTCTTATCAGTTTAATATCTGATACGTCCCCTATCTGGGGACCATATATTAAATGGATTTTTGAGAACGGGGGCCGATTTCGAAGCTTGCTTCCGTCGCCCTATGCATTGACCCGATATGGCAGTATCTTCGGGTACAGTGCACCACCCCCTTACAGGGTTAAAAAGAAAGATTCCTACTTTCATTGCTACCTGCTTGCTGGCTAGCCAGCTAGCCAGCCCTGTGGGATTTGCTGCTGCTGCAGCCAAAAAACAAAAGGTGGTGCTGCTGCTGCTTCTGCTGCTTCTGCTTCTGCTTGTGTCTGGCCGCTGTTGGAGCGTCCAGGCACAGGACTTCTGCTGCTGCTGACTAAATGGCCTCCTTAATTGGATCATTTGAGTAGCCAGCACACCTGTGCAGGTAGGGCATGACATGATAGGCAGCTGCCTTGATAGCGGGTGGGTGCTGAATGTTCCTAATTGACAAAATAAGATTAATGCTTATGAAGAAATATAAAATCTCATCCCTTCCCCAATATCGCGCCACACCCCTACCCCTTAATTCCCTGGTTGAACTTGATGGACATATGTCTTTTTTCGACCGTACTAACTATGTAACTATGTAACATAACATGGGGGGGGGGGGGGTGTCTCCTGGCTGTTCACACAGGTGTGTCATTGCTGTACATTGACCATGCATTGCTTCTGTGGTATTGCAAAGGCAAAGACAAATGCTTCCAGCCATCCATTGCACTAATGGATTGGTCATCAGCTGGCTGTCTATGTCCCGCATCAATATAGACCAAAGTACAGAGGGTTAGGCTATGCTATTGTGCACCTACCTGATGCATCAGAAGGTGCGAGGCCCTTGCTAAATTCTGTGCACAGACTTTGAGATCTATACTTTAGACTGTATCTAAACCTGCTCCAACATGGACTGACATTCTGGCCTACTTTCAGCCGATGCGACTTGTCTGTCGCTGAACAGTCGCTTTTTATGTATTCAGCACCTATGTATAATGTTGTAAAAATGCTCTAGAAGCTAAAGTCGCAGAAATGTCACACATATTTGGCCTGCAACTTTCGCGCCACACCCCTACCCCTTAATTCCCTGGTTGAACTTGATGGACATATGTCTTTTTTCGACCGTACTAACTATGTAACTATGTAACATAACATGGGGGGGGGGGGGGGGGTCTCCTGGCTGTTCACACAGGTGTGTCATTGCTGTACATTGACCATGCATTGCTTCTGTGGTATTGCAAAGGCAAAGACAAATGCTTCCAGCCATCCATTGCACTAATGGATTGGTCATCAGCTGGCTGTCTATGTCCCGCATCAATATAGACCAAAGTACAGAGGGTTAGGCTATGCTATTGTGCACCTACCTGATGCATCAGAAGGTGCGAGGCCCTTGCTAAATTCTGTGCACAGACTTTGAGATCTATACTTTAGACTGTATCTAAACCTGCTCCAACATGGACTGACATTCTGGCCTACTTTCAGCCGATGCGACTTGTCTGTCGCTGAACAGTCGCTTTTTATGTATTCAGCACCTATGTATAATGTTGTAAAAATGCTCTAGAAGCTAAAGTCGCAGAAATGTCACACATATTTGGCCTGCAACTTTCTGTGCGACAAATTCAGACAGGAAAAATCAGTATAAATCCTTAGAAAATTATCCCCCAGTGTCTCCATCTGCTGGCGGTATTGAATAAGCATTGCTGCACTGATGGGGTATGCATTAGACGAAAAAAAAGAAGAAAAAGAAGAATAATACGCCCAGAAAAGAGGCGAAAAGGAGAAAAACGTAAAAAAACGTGAAAAAAAAGTAAGAGGAAGAGAAGGGAAAAAAAGGTGGAAATGGGTTTAAAAGTGATTTCGGCGGAGAAATATATATATATATATATATATATATACGCGCACACACACACATATATATAAACGTATTCTCCGTTGAGATATTGCAGCCGCTGCTGTGTCCAGGCCCAGGAGCCTTAGCACTGTGCTGTGATGTCACTCAATACCACTGACATCACTAGGTGTAAACAACATCTCTCCTTTGCTGTGTATGTGACTATGGAGCTGTTTGGTGATGTCGTCTATTATGGCCTTCATAGAAGCAACAGGAGATTGTTGCATCCATCTAGAACCCTCAGAACTACAGTGCTATGATGTCACTCACTTCCACAGGCCTTGCAGAGTGTAAACAACAACAACCCAGCTTTGTTGTGTATGTAACCATAGGGATTTGTGATGTCACCTAGAACCTTCACAGCAGCGACAGCTTTATGAGGAGCATCAGCACTGCTCTGCCTGAGCAGAACCATCACCGCCATAGGTTGTCAAATAACCCGGGTTTAACCCACACAGGTAAGTCCAATGGGGTGCAGGCATGTCCTCTATGCTTACAGCTTCCCGTGGGTGTTGGTTTGATACCGTTTGGGGACAGCCAAGGAGGCATCTGCAGGCAACAAAGGTAGGTGTGTGCTTGTGTGTGTGTTTCCTATGCAGATCCTAAGCCCAGTGTCACATGCAAGTAGGAGGAGTAAGAAGGGTTCCTGGCAAATCCGGGTTATGGATTGCATTTAAAAAGGCCCCGTGGGAGTGCAATGGGCCCCTGTCTTGCTGCTTAGCAATAATGGTATGGGTTTAGGTTCTGCTGTGTGTACTGGTGGTTGACTGCCCCCCAGCCCAGAGTGTGCATGGAAAATTGTCTGGCAGCCTCCCTGACAGCAAGCAGTGATAGTGCCCATGAAGGGCACCTTGTTGGGCCCGCCCCTTTCACGGTTATCGCTTCTCGGCCTTTTGGCTAAGATCAAGTGTAGTATCTGTTCTTATCAGTTTAATATCTGATACGTCCCCTATCTGGGGACCATATATTAAATGGATTTTTGAGAACGGGGGCCGATTTCGAAGCTTGCTTCCGTCGCCCTATGCATTGACCCGATATGGCAGTATCTTCGGGTACAGTGCACCACCCCCTTACAGGGTTAAAAAGAAAGATTCCTACTTTCATTGCTACCTGCTTGCTGGCTAGCCAGCTAGCCAGCCCTGTGGGCCTTGCTGCTGCTGCAGCCAAAAAACAAAAGGTGGTGCTGCTGCTGCTTCTGCTTCTGCTTGTGTCTGGCCGCTGTTGGAGCGTCCAGGCACAGGACTTCTGCTGCTGCTGACTAAATGGCCTCCTTAATTGGATCATTTGAGTAGCCAGCACACCTGTGCAGGTAGGGCATGACATGATAGGCAGCTGCCTTGATAGCGGGTGGGTGCTGAATGTTCCTAATTGACAAAATAAGATTAATGCTTATGAAGAAATATAAAATCTCATCCCTTCCCCAATATCGCGCCACACCCCTACCCCTTAATTCCCTGGTTGAACTTGATGGACATATGTCTTTTTTCGACCGTACTAACTATGTAACTATGTAACATAACATGGGGGGGGGGGGGGGGGGTCTCCTGGCTGTTCACACAGGTGTGTCATTGCTGTACATTGACCATGCATTGCTTCTGTGGTATTGCAAAGGCAAAGACAAATGCTTCCAGCCATCCATTGCACTAATGGATTGGTCATCAGCTGGCTGTCTATGTCCCGCATCAATATAGACCAAAGTACAGAGGGTTAGGCTATGCTATTGTGCACCTACCTGATGCATCAGAAGGTGCGAGGCCCTTGCTAAATTCTGTGCACAGACTTTGAGATCTATACTTTAGACTGTATCTAAACCTGCTCCAACATGGACTGACATTCTGGCCTACTTTCAGCCGATGCGACTTGTCTGTCGCTGAACAGTCGCTTTTTATGTATTCAGCACCTATGTATAATGTTGTAAAAATGCTCTAGAAGCTAAAGTCGCAGAAATGTCACACATATTTGGCCTGCAACTTTCTGTGCGACAAATTCAGACAGGAAAAATCAGTATAAATCCTTAGAAAATTATCCCCCAGTGTCTCCATCTGCTGGCGGTATTGAATAAGCATTGCTGCACTGATGGGGTATGCATTAGACGAAAAAAAAGAAGAAAAAGAAGAATAATACGCCCAGAAAAGAGGCGAAAAGGAGAAAAACGTAAAAAAACGTGAAAAAAAAGTAAGAGGAAGAGAAGGGAAAAAAAGGTGGAAATGGGTTTAAAAGTGATTTCGGCGGAGAAATATATATATATATATATATATATATATATATATATATATATATATACGCGCACACACACACATATATATAAACGTATTCTCCGTTGAGATATTGCAGCCGCTGCTGTGTCCAGGCCCAGGAGCCTTAGCACTGTGCTGTGATGTCACTCAATACCACTGACATCACTAGGTGTAAACAACATCTCTCCTTTGCTGTGTATGTGACTATGGAGCTGTTTGGTGATGTCGTCTATTATGGCCTTCATAGAAGCAACAGGAGATTGTTGCATCCATCTAGAACCCTCAGAACTACAGTGCTATGATGTCACTCACTTCCACAGGCCTTGCAGAGTGTAAACAACAACAACCCAGCTTTGTTGTGTATGTAACCATAGGGATTTGTGATGTCACCTAGAACCTTCACAGCAGCGACAGCTTTATGAGGAGCATCAGCACTGCTCTGCCTGAGCAGAACCATCACCGCCATAGGTTGTCAAATAACCCGGGTTTAACCCACACAGGTAAGTCCAATGGGGTGCAGGCATGTCCTCTATGCTTACAGCTTCCCGTGGGTGTTGGTTTGATACCGTTTGGGGACAGCCAAGGAGGCATCTGCAGGCAACAAAGGTAGGTGTGTGCTTGTGTGTGTGTTTCCTATGCAGATCCTAAGCCCAGTGTCACATGCAAGTAGGAGGAGTAAGAAGGGTTCCTGGCAAATCCGGGTTATGGATTGCATTTAAAAAGGCCCCGTGGGAGTGCAATGGGCCCCTGTCTTGCTGCTTAGCAATAATGGTATGGGTTTAGGTTCTGCTGTGTGTACTGGTGGTTGACTGCCCCCCAGCCCAGAGTGTGCATGGAAAATTGTCTGGCAGCCTCCCTGACAGCAAGCAGTGATAGTGCCCATGAAGGGCACCTTGTTGGGCCCGCCCCTTTCACGGTTATCGCTTCTCCGCCTTTTGGCTAAGATCAAGTGTAGTATCTGCATTTGGTCTGGTCGGAAGGTGTCTGTGGTACCCCGCTTCTCGGCCTTGGGGGATTGTCTCTCCTTACGGAGGGACTTCACCCCCTTGCTGCTATTGGGGAGCGGGCTTAGTCCACAGACAACGGGTTGCGATCCCCCTGTCTCTGGGACCTTGTGTCTCAGAAGGCATTTTCGGTACGTTGAGCGTTACCTGTAGCTTCGGAAGCACCTAGGGTACCCCCGACCTCTGCCTTGGGTAAGGGTTCCGCTTTTATAGCGGGATTCCGAGCCCCTGCTGCTATTGGGGAAGGGGCTTAGTCCCTGGGTGTGGAAGATGCCGTTCTCCTGGGCTTTCCCCTCTGGGGAAATGTCGATGCGAAATACCATCCGCATAGAGGTGTCGGAGAGCCATCGTCAGTTGAAGAACCTCCGCTTCATTGCGGAGGTGATTCTTCTTGACTACTTCCGCCTCAATAGGGAGGACATCCTGTGTCTAAATGACCAGGAAAGCCGTGGCCTGTATACCGTCACCTTCACGGCCACGGCGTGTTGCGATAACATCTATGCAACCTTGTCTGGTGCGGACCAGAGGGACGATCGACTCGACGGTCTTTCGTTCCAGTTCCTCTATGGTGAGGAACATATACCGTTGGTGGTGGCTATGCACAGCCCTCATGTGACCACGGAGGATATAGCCACTTTTCTTCGACGATACTGCGAAGAGGTGCGATTCGCAAACAAAATCTTGAACTCCGTGCGGTTCTGGAACGGCAAGAGGAAGTTCTGGGTCAAGCTCCGTAAGGATCCCGGTGGTATTGGGGGTCTTTGCCATCCGCCCCCAAATTTTGCCATCGGGAGAGTTCGGGGCTTCCTGTTCTATCCTCAAATGCCTATGTATTGCCGAAATTGCTTGAGGTTTGGCCACACCCAGGAGACCTGCGGCGCGGAGCGTGTGATTCGCTGCAATAGGTGTGGCCAAGAAGGTCACATAGCCTCAAGATGTAGCCATACGATAAGGTGCAACCTCTGCGGAGAGGAAAATCACGATTTTAATTCCTGTCCCCATAAAGCAAAAACTACGATGGGTGGGTCAAGGCTGGGCCCACCCAAAGAGGGGACAGGACAAAAGACGTCCTTTTTTAAGATGCCCAAACCCCAGATGGCAGGTACTCATGGGTCCAGGCCCAAGACCTCTGGTGCTCCATCGGGGGGCCCACCGGTGGTAGTGCTAGGGGGAGGCCATGGGGATTCCACGAAGCCCGGGCGGGTGATCGAGTTTACTGCCCGGGAAATTGAAAGACGTCGATCGACTTCCTACCTGGCTCAAGAGCCCGCCAAAACTTCTGAAGGGGGCTCACCTGTGGCGGGTGGCAGCCGACGGGCCTCGGTGGGGGCAGAGGTGGACCCAAAATTGCAACATAAGCCAGGTACTGGCTTGGCCCAGGGTCGCCCTGCTCCGGACGAAGAGGCCCCGGTGAAAGCCCGCCGGAAGGGGAGCCAGGTGGCCAGGTCTGAGCCCGATCCTGTTACTCCGCCTATACAGGACAGGGCCAAGAAGACAAGTGGCGCCAAACCAGGGTTTGCTGCCCCGCCAGCAGTGGACCCGGTGGGTAAAACTGGCCATCGTCGATCGATGGGGAAGTTGGAGCAACAGTCCTCAGCAACGCTTGCTGGGGAACAAGCGATGAAAACTTCCCAAGGTAGCGGCAAAGGTTCCGGAAAAGAGGCCTCACAGGCCCCTGTGCAGCAGTTCCAGTCGTCAAAAGATGAAAGAAGACGCAGATCCATCAGCCGGGGGCCAGAGATTACATCGAGTGAGAGCAACACAGAGGATATGGACAGCAGTGTGACATTTAAAAGACAAAGAGAAGAAGAAGAGGAAGACATTCAAAGGAAAGCGGCGTGCCGTAGTTCGGACGAGAGCGAGCTCAGGGTCGGGGCATCATCGATCTCAAGCTCCGACCCTCAGAACATCAAGGAGCTGATGACCCCGCAGGCGGGGGATGACGGTACGCAGCTTATTATTGACTTTGATTCTCCAAGCACGGACTCTCCATAAACTATGCCTATCCCTGTAAAAATTGCCTCACTCAATGTGAGGTCCTTAAAGAGCCCTGATCGCAGGGCTGCTTTATTTTCTTATCTAGAGACATGTGACTTTGACCTTTGCCTGCTACAAGAATGTGGAATCCCTAGTAAAATGGACTATAAAGACTTAAAAGAAGACTGGAAGCTGGGCCCATCCATATGGTCCGTTGCAAATGACTGTCGTTCTGTGGGTGCTGGGCTGCTCTGCCGAGGCCAGTCCTTTTCTATTCATACAGTAACTGAGATTGTGCCTGGCAGAGCTCTTTTAATTCATCTATATTTTAATGGACTTTTAATTTGTGTTTTAAATGTGTATGCCCCTCCTGATAAACAGGAGCGGGCAGAACTATTTGAAATTTTACCACTGTTTTGTGTTGGGTCTTCCCCCTGCTGGTGGGAGGTGATTTTAACTGCATACGTGATGGGGAACACCGGCAGGGTGGGGATATTAATCGTAAAGACCGCACTTCTTACCTGCTTAAAAATTTTATTGATGATTTTAATTTGAAAGATTGCTGGAAGGATCTCTTGTCGGAGGACCCGGGCGCCACATGGTCCAATGGAAGAGTGAGCTGCAGAATCGATTTTATTTTTTCCTCTAGAGCTTTTAAACCCCTGAAATGCACGCTCGAGCAGAATATCTTCTCTGATCATAAGCTCCTCTTGGTGGGCCTGGAGCTAGAGGGGGAGCAAAAAGCAAAAAGGGGCCTCTGGAGATTAAACACCACACTCCTAGAGGACCCTGAGATAAAAGAGGAGTTTGTGCGGACCTACCAATGCTGGCAATCACAAAGAAAACCCCACGAGCCTATGCTGCACTGGTGGGAGGGCACCAAATCTAAAATCAGATTTTTTTTTATCAAAGCAGGTAAGAAGAAGGCAAAAATGGAAAAACAGTGGTTTTATGTTCTTAACATGCGTTTAAATGTACTTTTTAAATCTGTTCTTATCAGTTTAATATCTGATACGTCCCCTATCTGGGGACCATATATTAAATGGATTTTTGAGAACGGGGGCCGATTTCGAAGCTTGCTTCCGTCGCCCTATGCATTGACCCGATATGGCAGTATCTTCGGGTACAGTGCACCACCCCCTTACAGGGTTAAAAAGAAAGATTCCTACTTTCATTGCTACCTGCTTGCTGGCTAGCCAGCTAGCCAGCCCTGTGGGCCTTGCTGCTGCTGCAGCCAAAAAACAAAAGGTGGTGCTGCTGCTGCTGCTGCTTCTGCTGCTTCTGCTTCTGCTTGTGTCTGGCCGCTGTTGGAGCGTCCAGGCACAGGACTTCTGCTGCTGCTGACTAAATGGCCTCCTTAATTGGATCATTTGAGTAGCCAGCACACCTGTGCAGGTAGGGCATGACATGATAGGCAGCTGCCTTGATAGCGGGTGGGTGCTGAATGTTCCTAATTGACAAAATAAGATTAATGCTTATGAAGAAATATAAAATCTCATCCCTTCCCCAATATCGCGCCACACCCCTACCCCTTAATTCCCTGGTTGAACTTGATGGACATATGTCTTTTTTCGACCGTACTAACTATGTAACTATGTAACATAACATGGGGGGGGGGGGGGGGTCTCCTGGTTGTTCACACAGGTGTGTCATTGCTGTACATTGACCATGCATTGCTTCTGTGGTATTGCAAAGGCAAAGACAAATGCTTCCAGCCATCCATTGCACTAATGGATTGGTCATCAGCTGGCTGTCTATGTCCCGCATCAATATAGACCAAAGTACAGAGGGTTAGGCTATGCTATTGTGCACCTACCTGATGCATCAGAAGGTGCGAGGCCCTTGCTAAATTCTGTGCACAGACTTTGAGATCTATACTTTAGACTGTATCTAAACCTGCTCCAACATGGACTGACATTCTGGCCTACTTTCAGCCGATGCGACTTGTCTGTCGCTGAACAGTCGCTTTTTATGTATTCAGCACCTATGTATAATGTTGTAAAAATGCTCTAGAAGCTAAAGTCGCAGAAATGTCACACATATTTGGCCTGCAACTTTCTGTGCGACAAATTCAGACAGGAAAAATCAGTATAAATCCTTAGAAAATTATCCCCCAGTGTCTCCATCTGCTGGCGGTATTGAATAAGCATTGCTGCACTGATGGGGTATGCATTAGACGAAAAAAAAGAAGAAAAAGAAGAATAATACGCCCAGAAAAGAGGCGAAAAGGAGAAAAACGTAAAAAAACGTGAAAAAAAAGTAAGAGGAAGAGAAGGGAAAAAAAGGTGGAAATGGGTTTAAAAGTGATTTCGGCGGAGAAATATATATATATATATATATATATATATATATATATATATACGCGCACACACACACATATATATAAACGTATTCTCCGTTGAGATATTGCAGCCGCTGCTGTGTCCAGGCCCAGGAGCCTTAGCACTGTGCTGTGATGTCACTCAATACCACTGACATCACTAGGTGTAAACAACATCTCTCCTTTGCTGTGTATGTGACTATGGAGCTGTTTGGTGATGTCGTCTATTATGGCCTTCATAGAAGCAACAGGAGATTGTTGCATCCATCTAGAACCCTCAGAACTACAGTGCTATGATGTCACTCACTTCCACAGGCCTTGCAGAGTGTAAACAACAACAACCCAGCTTTGTTGTGTATGTAACCATAGGGATTTGTGATGTCACCTAGAACCTTCACAGCAGCGACAGCTTTATGAGGAGCATCAGCACTGCTCTGCCTGAGCAGAACCATCACCGCCATAGGTTGTCAAATAACCCGGGTTTAACCCACACAGGTAAGTCCAATGGGGTGCAGGCATGTCCTCTATGCTTACAGCTTCCCGTGGGTGTTGGTTTGATACCGTTTGGGGACAGCCAAGGAGGCATCTGCAGGCAACAAAGGTAGGTGTGTGCTTGTGTGTGTGTTTCCTATGCAGATCCTAAGCCCAGTGTCACATGCAAGTAGGAGGAGTAAGAAGGGTTCCTGGCAAATCCGGGTTATGGATTGCATTTAAAAAGGCCCCGTGGGAGTGCAATGGGCCCCTGTCTTGCTGCTTAGCAATAATGGTATGGGTTTAGGTTCTGCTGTGTGTACTGGTGGTTGACTGCCCCCCAGCCCAGAGTGTGCATGGAAAATTGTCTGGCAGCCTCCCTGACAGCAAGCAGTGATAGTGCCCATGAAGGGCACCTTGTTGGGCCCGCCCCTTTCACGGTTATCGCTTCTCGGCCTTTTGGCTAAGATCAAGTGTAGTATCTGCATTTGGTCTGGTCGGAAGGTGTCTGTGGTACCCCGCTTCTCGGCCTTGGGGGATTGTCTCTCCTTACGGAGGGACTTCACCCCCTTGCTGCTATTGGGGAGCGGGCTTAGTCCACAGACAACGGGTTGCGATCCCCCTGTCTCTGGGACCTTGTGTCTCAGAAGGCATTTTCGGTACGTTGAGCGTTACCTGTAGCTTCGGAAGCACCTAGGGTACCCCCGACCTCTGCCTTGGGTAAGGGTTCCGCTTTTATAGCGGGATTCCGAGCCCCTGCTGCTATTGGGGAAGGGGCTTAGTCCCTGGGTGTGGAAGATGCCGTTCTCCTGGGCTTTCCCCTCTGGGGAAATGTCGATGCGAAATACCATCCACATAGAGGTGTCGGAGAGCCATCGTCAGTTGAAGAACCTCCGCTTCATTGCGGAGGTGATTCTTCTTGACTACTTCCGCCTCAATAGGGAGGACATCCTGTGTCTAAATGACCAGGAAAGCCGTGGCCTGTATACCGTCACCTTCACGGCCACGGCGTGTTGCGATAACATCTATGCAACCTTGTCTGGTGCGGACCAGAGGGACGATCGACTCGACGGTCTTTCGTTCCAGTTCCTCTATGGTGAGGAACATATACCGTTGGTGGTGGCTATGCACAGCCCTCATGTGACCACGGAGGATATAGCCACTTTTCTTCGACGATACTGCGAAGAGGTGCGATTCGCAAACAAAATCTTGAACTCCGTGCGGTTCTGGAACGGCAAGAGGAAGTTCTGGGTCAAGCTCCGTAAGGATCCCGGTGGTATTGGGGGTCTTTGCCATCCGCCCCCAAATTTTGCCATTGGGAGAGTTCGGGGCTTCCTGTTCTATCCTCAAATGCCTATGTATTGCCGAAATTGCTTGAGGTTTGGCCACACCCAGGAGACCTGCGGCGCGGAGCGTGTGATTCGCTGCAATAGGTGTGGCCAAGAAGGTCACATAGCCTCAAGATGTAGCCATACGATAAGGTGCAACCTCTGCGGAGAGGAAAATCACGATTTTAATTCCTGTCCCCATAAAGCAAAAACTACGATGGGTGGGTCAAGGCTGGGCCCACCCAAAGAGGGGACAGGACAAAAGACGTCCTTTTTTAAGATGCCCAAACCCCAGATGGCAGGTACTGATGGGTCCAGGCCCAAGACCTCTGGTGCTCCATCGGGGGGCCCACCGGTGGTAGTGCTAGGGGGAGGCCATGGGGATTCCACGAAGCCCGGGCGGGTGATCGAGTTTACTGCCCGGGAAATTGAAAGACGTCGATCGACTTCCTACCTGGCTCAAGAGCCCGCCAAAACTTCTGAAGGGGGCTCACCTGTGGCGGGTGGCAGCCGACGGGCCTCGGTGGGGGCAGAGGTGGACCCAAAATTGCAACATAAGCCAGGTACTGGCTTGGCCCAGGGTCGCCCTGCTCCGGACGAAGAGGCCCCGGTGAAAGCCCGCCGGAAGGGGAGCCAGGTGGCCAGGTCTGAGCCCGATCCTGTTACTCCGCCTATACAGGACAGGGCCAAGAAGACAAGTGGCGCCAAACCAGGGTTTGCTGCCCCGCCAGCAGTGGACCCGGTGGGTAAAACTGGCCATCGTCGATCGATGGGGAAGTTGGAGCAACAGTCCTCAGCAACGCTTGCTGGGGAACAAGCGATGAAAACTTCCCAAGGTAGCGGCAAAGGTTCCGGAAAAGAGGCCTCACAGGCCCCTGTGCAGCAGTTCCAGTCGTCAAAAGATGAAAGAAGACGCAGATCCATCAGCCGGGGGCCAGAGATTACATCGAGTGAGAGCAACACAGAGGATATGGACAGCAGTGTGACATTTAAAAGACAAAGAGAAGAAGAAGAGGAAGACATTCAAAGGAAAGCGGCGTGCCGTAGTTCGGACGAGAGCGAGCTCAGGGTCGGGGCATCATCGATCTCAAGCTCCGACCCTCAGAACATCAAGGAGCTGATGACCCCGCAGGCGGGGGATGACGGTACGCAGCTTATTATTGACTTTGATTCTCCAAGCACGGACTCTCCATAAACTATGCCTATCCCTGTAAAAATTGCCTCACTCAATGTGAGGTCCTTAAAGAGCCCTGATCGCAGGGCTGCTTTATTTTCTTATCTAGAGACATGTGACTTTGACCTTTGCCTGCTACAAGAATGTGGAATCCCTAGTAAAATGGACTATAAAGACTTAAAAGAAGACTGGAAGCTGGGCCCATCCATATGGTCCGTTGCAAATGACTGTCGTTCTGTGGGTGTTGGGCTGCTCTGCCGAGGCCAGTCCTTTTCTATTCATACAGTAACTGAGATTGTGCCTGGCAGAGCTCTTTTAATTCATCTATATTTTAATGGACTTTTAATTTGTGTTTTAAATGTGTATGCCCCTCCTGATAAACAGGAGCGGGCAGAACTATTTGAAATTTTACCACTGTTTTGTGTTGGGTCTTCCCCCCTGCTGGTGGGAGGTGATTTTAACTGCATACGTGATGGGGAACACCGGCAGGGTGGGGATATTAATCGTAAAGACCGCACTTCTTACCTGCTTAAAAATTTTATTGATGATTTTAATTTGAAAGATTGCTGGAAGGATCTCTTGTCGGAGGACCCGGGCGCCACATGGTCCAATGGAAGAGTGAGCTGCAGAATCGATTTTATTTTTTCCTCTAGAGCTTTTAAACCCCTGAAATGCACGCTCGAGCAGAATATCTTCTCTGATCATAAGCTCCTCTTGGTGGGCCTGGAGCTAGAGGGGGAGCAAAAAGCAAAAAGGGGCCTCTGGAGATTAAACACCACACTCCTAGAGGACCCTGAGATAAAAGAGGAGTTTGTGCGGACCTACCAATGCTGGCAATCACAAAGAAAACCCCACGAGCCTATGCTGCACTGGTGGGAGGGCACCAAATCTAAAATCAGATTTTTTTTTTATCAAAGCAGGTAAGAAGAAGGCAAAAATGGAAAAACAGTGGTTTTATGTTCTTAACATGCGTTTAAATGTACTTTTTAAATCTGTTCTTATCAGTTTAATATCTGATACGTCCCCTATCTGGGGACCATATATTAAATGGATTTTTGAGAACGGGGGCCGATTTCGAAGCTTGCTTCCGTCGCCCTATGCATTGACCCGATATGGCAGTATCTTCGGGTACAGTGCACCACCCCCTTACAGGGTTAAAAAGAAAGATTCCTACTTTCATTGCTACCTGCTTGCTGGCTAGCCAGCTAGCCAGCCCTGTGGGCCTTGCTGCTGCTGCAGCCAAAAAACAAAAGGTGGTGCTGCTGCTGCTTCTGCTGCTTCTGCTTCTGCTTGTGTCTGGCCGCTGTTGGAGCGTCCAGGCACAGGACTTCTGCTGCTGCTGACTAAATGGCCTCCTTAATTGGATCATTTGAGTAGCCAGCACACCTGTGCAGGTAGGGCATGACATGATAGGCAGCTGCCTTGATAGCGGGTGGGTGCTGAATGTTCCTAATTGACAAAATAAGATTAATGCTTATGAAGAAATATAAAATCTCATCCCTTCCCCAATATCGCGCCACACCCCTACCCCTTAATTCCCTGGTTGAACTTGATGGACATATGTCTTTTTTCGACCGTACTAACTATGTAACTATGTAACATAACATGGGGGGGGGGGGGGGTCTCCTGGCTGTTCACACAGGTGTGTCATTGCTGTACATTGACCATGCATTGCTTCTGTGGTATTGCAAAGGCAAAGACAAATGCTTCCAGCCATCCATTGCACTAATGGATTGGTCATCAGCTGGCTGTCTATGTCCCGCATCAATATAGACCAAAGTACAGAGAGTTAGGCTATGCTATTGTGCACCTACCTGATGCATCAGAAGGTGCGAGGCCCTTGCTAAATTCTGTGCACAGACTTTGAGATCTATACTTTAGACTGTATCTAAACCTGCTCCAACATGGACTGACATTCTGGCCTACTTTCAGCCGATGCGACTTGTCTGTCGCTGAACAGTCGCTTTTTATGTATTCAGCACCTATGTATAATGTTGTAAAAATGCTCTAGAAGCTAAAGTCGCAGAAATGTCACACATATTTGGCCTGCAACTTTCTGTGCGACAAATTCAGACAGGAAAAATAAGTATAAATCCTTAGAAAATTATCCCCCAGTGTCTCCATCTGCTGGCGGTATTGAATAAGCATTGCTGCACTGATGGGGTATGCATTAGACGAAAAAAAAGAAGAAAAAGAAGAATAATACGCCCAGAAAAGAGGCGAAAAGGAGAAAAACGTAAAAAAACGTGAAAAAAAAGTAAGAGGAAGAGAAGGGAAAAAAAGGTGGAAATGGGTTTAAAAGTGATTTCGGCGGAGAATATATATATATATATATATATATATATATATATATATATATATATATATACGCGCACACACACACATATATATAAACGTATTCTCCGTTGAGATATTGCAGCCGCTGCTGTGTCCAGGCCCAGGAGCCTTAGCACTGTGCTGTGATGTCACTCAATACCACTGACATCACTAGGTGTAAACAACATCTCTCCTTTGCTGTGTATGTGACTATGGAGCTGTTTGGTGATGTCGTCTATTATGGCCTTCATAGAAGCAACAGGAGATTGTTGCATCCATCTAGAACCCTCAGAACTACAGTGCTATGATGTCACTCACTTCCACAGGCCTTGCAGAGTGTAAACAACAACAACCCAGCTTTGTTGTGTATGTAACCATAGGGATTTGTGATGTCACCTAGAACCTTCACAGCAGCGACAGCTTTATGAGGAGCATCAGCACTGCTCTGCCTGAGCAGAACCATCACCGCCATAGGTTGTCAAATAACCCGGGTTTAACCCACACAGGTAAGTCCAATGGGGTGCAGGCATGTCCTCTATGCTTACAGCTTCCCGTGGGTGTTGGTTTGATACCGTTTGGGGACAGCCAAGGAGGCATCTGCAGGCAACAAAGGTAGGTGTGTGCTTGTGTGTGTGTTTCCTATGCAGATCCTAAGCCCAGTGTCACATGCAAGTAGGAGGAGTAAGAAGGGTTCCTGGCAAATCCGGGTTATGGATTGCATTTAAAAAGGCCCCGTGGGAGTGCAATGGGCCCCTGTCTTGCTGCTTAGCAATAATGGTATGGGTTTAGGTTCTGCTGTGTGTACTGGTGGTTGACTGCCCCCCAGCCCAGAGTGTGCATGGAAAATTGTCTGGCAGCCTCCCTGACAGCAAGCAGTGATAGTGCCCATGAAGGGCACCTTGTTGGGCCCGCCCCTTTCACGGTTATCGCTTCTCGGCCTTTTGGCTAAGATCAAGTGTAGTATCTGTTCTTATCAGTTTAATATCTGATACGTCCCCTATCTGGGGACCATA